>NC_090655.1:105664880-105964880 GCF_040937935.1 Hyperolius riggenbachi
TTTATTTCTATGAGCTTATGGCTGGCCCTAAGCTATATAAATGTTTTCATTTCCTCATGTTCCTGTTTAAATGTTCTCATAGTGTCCGATTATAGGGTTTTGTTTGGTCATATACAGCATGGGAAACCGAGGCATGTCAATAAAGCAGACTTAGTTATGAATCACGTCTACCCTCCCAAATCCAGACATGGGCCCTGACTTAAATACCCCTCAAACCCCGAATCTTTCCTCTATCAAGATTCTAACGCATAACGTGAAGGGTCTCAATTCCCCAAACAAGCGCAGGCTAGCCTGCAAATATTACGCAAATTTAAAAGCCGATATCATTTCGCTTCAGGAAACCCACTACAAGAGAGGTCATGAACCTAAATTTTTAGGCACAAATCTTACCAGTCAGTTTTCTATGCCTCGGCTTCCCAGAAAAAGTGTGGGGTGGCTAGCTTGATCCACAAGCGAATCTTATTTTCCATGACCAATATCCATAGAGACAAGGATGGAAGATATATTATAGTCACAGGTGAAATGCAAGGGGCACCAATAACGCTCATCTCGGTATATGCCCCCTCGGAGGGACAGCAGTCCTTTTTTAACGCACTGTCAGATAAAATAGCTACATATAGGAGGGGGAGAGTCCTGATCCTGGGCGATTTTAACGCAACCCTGGATGGCAGAGGTGATGGCTCCAATAGGAGATCCTCATCTACTAGATCTCTCTTACAATTTATGAAAAGCACTAATACATGGGATGCATGGAGGGCGGACCACCCGGGGGAGAGGGGGCACATGTTTTTTTCACACCCTCACCACTGCTACACCAGGATAGATTATATTCTGTTAGATGCCCCCTCCCTGAGTAACATGGACAAGTCAGAGATCCTGGAGATCTCTTGGTCGGACCACGCCCCAGTTGTGGCAAGCTTAAACTCCCTATGCAGTAATAGCCCCCCTAGCTGGAGACTAAATGACTCCATGTTGGTTGACACTGAGACAGCTTGTACAATTTTAGAGGAGATAAAGCAATTTTTTCCAACAAAACGCCCCTAATGACACCACGCAAGCAATAAGATGGGCAGCACACAAAGCCACCGTAAGAGGAAAGCTGATTCAGATAGCAGCTAGATTGAAGAGGCAGGCTAAAGCAAAGTCCACCTCACTGATGAATGAAATCAGGAGACTGGAGCTAGCACACGCAATCAGCAACGACCCAACCACTTTTAGCCAACTACAGGCCCTCAGACAAGAACTATGTAAACTGCTCTACTCTAAAGCTGACCATTCACTAAGGTTAACTAACCAAAAGTTTTATGAAAAAGGCAATAAGCCTGATACGATGCTAGCTAGGAAACTATCACAGAGGCTTGCACTCAATAGACTTAACCCTATCCGAGACTCCCAGGGGCAGATGATCCATGACCCCCGACTGATCTTGCAGCAATTTGCTAAATACTATAGTGACCTTTATAACGGATCCACTACAGATAAACGCCAGACCCCCATCACAGCAATATCAGAATATCTCTCCAGCATCCCTATACCGAGACTAGACCCCTTACAGGCGGCCAACTTAAATGATCAAGTGACACCTGAGGAGGTGGTGGAGGCGATTAAAACCCTCAAGCCCTCCAAGGCCCCTGGCCCAGACGGCTACTCACCCCAGTACTACAAGGTCCACAAGGATCTACTGGCACCAGAACTAGCAACTCTTATGAACCGACTGATGATGGGTGAAGAGGAACTCCCTCCAGATATGCTTAGAGCTACAATAGTAGTGATACCCAAACCGGGAAGAGATCCGGGCGATGTAAAAAACTATCGCCCGATCTCCTTAATCAACACAGACCTTAAGCTAATAGCGAAAGTCTTCTCCACAAGACTTAACAAATGTCTGCACACCCTGATTCACCCGGACCAGACGGGATTTATCCTTGGACGTCAAACCACAGACAATGTACGTAGGACACTGGGGGTCATGGAGGTTATGCGGGCCTGTCGGGCGCCTTCTCTGCTCCTCTCTTTGGACGCGGAGAAGGCGTTCGACAGGGTCGACTGGAGATATATGAGGATGGTGATGCAGAGATTCGGCTTACCGGCCGGTTTCATGAACATAGTCAGAAGCATGTACACGGGACTGACAGCGTATGTGAGTAATATGGGGCTATCTTCACAACAGTTCCCAATACTTAATGGGACGAGACAGGGGTGCCCCCTCTCCCCCCTGCTATTTGCCCTATGCATAGAGCCTCTTGCCATCCAGGTCAGAAACAGCCCGGATATCTCGGGGATAGATATTGGAGGGTCTGCATACAAAATTGCACTCTTTGCAGATGATACCATTTATACACTTTCTAACCCACAGGTCTCTCTCCCTAACCTCTTTAAAATTCTCGACAGCTTTAGCAAAACATCGGGCTTCAAAATAAATAAAACTAAATCAGAAGCCATGGCAATAGGCCTGTCTGAAACCCAGAAACAGGCACTCTCCGCCTCCTTCGGATTTAAATTTAGAGATAAGGCTCTCAAGTACTTGGGTATCCTCCTGACCCCTGAAAAGGAGTCCCTCTACAAAGCAAACTATCCCCCTATGCTAAATACCCTCCATGGCCTATTAAATGATTGGTCACAATATGGTATATCTCTCATGGGGCGTATCGCAGCTGTGAAGATGACCATCCTACCCAAAATTCTGTACTTATTTAGGGCCCTACCTATAGCGGTAGATACAAAAGACATCCGGAAGCTTCAGTCCCACATAACAAAATTCGTCTGGGGAAACCGTCCACCGAGGATCAGATACCAATTTTTAGCTAGAAGTAAATTACAGGGAGGGCTAGGAGCTCCGAAACTTCTACACTATTATCGTGCATCTAGACTAGCCCAGATCATACAATGGGCCACACCAGAGGGGATGACTAGATGGGTGGACCTTGAAGCAGCCTTAGTAAGACCCTTTCCTATCTTTAACCTAATCTGGACAGCTAATCCCAATACTACCCGCCCAAAAAAATCATATATAATACAAACCTCCTTAAACATATGGAAAAACATAGCTAAATCACTGGGACTTAAAAATAGTAGTTCACAGCTGACCTCTCTCTTTGGTAATAAAGACTTCCCGCCTGGTCTGGACCTTCAGATTTGGTCAAAATGGATCGAAAGCAGGATCACCTGCATCAGGGACATAACCTTAGATGGCCAGCCTCTCTCCTGGGGAGACCTTTCTAGTAAGCACTCCCTCCCTTCGTCTGAGATCTTCCGATATCTTCAATTAAGAGGATACACACAAGCAGTAATAAAGAGAAACCTGAGAACCGACCTCCATGAAATAGAAAAAGAGTTTCTTAATAGAACAATAAAAAAAGGCACCATCTCCGAAATGTATTCAATTCTTTGGTATCAAACCCTAGACGATATTACTTCGGCTATGAGCAAATGGCAGGATAGGTTACAACGCTCTTTAGATGATAAAGCATGGCTCTCAATCTACAGTAGTATGGCTAAATCCTCCACTAACATTATACTTAAAGAACGCTCATATAAGATCTTATATGACTGGTACCGCACCCCAGCTAAGCTGTTTCAATGGGGCTTGATCCCCTCAGATCTATGCTACAGGAGATGCGGTCATAGTGCAGACCAGCTGCATTGCTGGTGGAGTTGTCCATTGGTCCGCTCATTCTGGGTCATGAGCTTTAGGTTAATATCAGAGGTACTGGGACGCGAGGTCCAGCTAGACCCGTGGGTAGCTATATTCCATAAACACTTACCCAAGCTATCCAAATACGCCAACGCATTCATAGCTCAGGTCTGCAACGCAGCCCTTTCCTTATTGGTACAAACCTGGAAGAGCCCCCCACCCTCTAAAGCAAACCTGATCACCAAAGTGAAAGAATTATATTCAATGGAATACCTTACCTCATCCATCTCTAATAAACCAGACCACTTTCTGGGTACGTGGGGTTGCTGGTCTGACTGGATATCCTCAACAGGGTCACTTTGAGCCCCTCATTAATGGGATGCCCCAGTCAAACCTAAACAATAGATACCCAGGAACTGATAATATTGTTATTAAGATTAGCATGTCTCGGAAACTGCCCATGCCCTGCTTATATGCCTGATTTCGGACACTGTTTTTTGTATATATTTTGTTGTTGTTCTTTGTTCTGTTTAGTGGCACTCTCACCCTTTATGCTATTCTATGTAGCACGCCACAGCTCTGATTATCTATTCGGCAGCCAGGACTCTTTCGCTCATGGCCACAGCAAATAGACTACATCATCCTACTATGAACAATGCCATGGACTAGTTACCCTTCCCAAGGGCTTATTAAAGCCACCCAACACACAGCTGCCTACAGACATTACTATTAATGTATAACCTGATTATAATTGTATATGCATAAAGTCTCTGTTAACTTTTTTCAGTCAATAAAAACTAAAGTTGAAACAGCAACCCCCGATCTGCTTATATCGATAAAAATAAGACAATTCATAGCTCAAATTTAAAATAAAACACTTTCCTTCGATTTTCCTGTACAACCAATTTTTTTTATTGAATTGCTATAAAATCGCATCTTTAATTGTGTCATATTGTCCACCTTTAAGGTAAGACTTAATCAATCTGGATAATACTGTATAATCTGAGGAGATGTGGGCTAGTGGGAAGAGATACATTAGAAGCCAGGCATCTCTGGTTTTAGATATTCAGGCCAGTCCATTATCCCACCGCACTCAGACCAGGGGCGTCAGTAGTAAGGTGGGTTGCCACACAGGAAAGTATTTTTACATTTACTGGTATATCCTTTATATTTTTTGTGGTCATTTGTGTTTGAACTTTTGTTCACCATCTCACTGGTCTCAAAAATACATTAGAAAAGAGCAGCAAATGGAGAGGTGCCCTGAACTCCTATGAGCACTGCCCCCTGTTCAGCCACACCACTCATGGCTGCTGAAGCCAGAGAGTGAATGAGGAGGTGACCATGTACAGAAACATCCTTTAGGGCCCGTTCGCACCTGAGCGGGAATCGCGCGATTCCCGCTAGTGGTTCTGCAAGAACCGCTACACAATGTAGCGAGTGGCGGTGTTCTCACTCCCGCGGTTGCGGTTAGCGATAACCGCAACCGCGCTGCATGCAGTGGTTTGCCGGCGACGAGCATTCCGCGAATAGCATCCAAAGCACGCTAATCGCGATCGCTCCAAAACCGCCAGTGATTTTTCCGTGCTAATCACAGGAAAATCACTCCCTCAAAACTCCGGCGGTAATCGCCGGCGTTAGGCGATTTTAAGTGTGAACGGGCCCTTACATTTGCAGAGTGGGATTTGAAGTGAATATCCAACAGCTGAGGACAGGTGCTTTTTCTTCAACTTCTATACTTTGCCACAAAAGCACAAAAACAGTGCAGCAAAACAAAACAGAACTTACTTGGTTGTAGCAAACCATGTAACAAACAATGTACACAAAAGTCATCCAAACAAAACCACACTGCTAGCATTTCTAACTCCAGAATCTTCCATACAGAAAAGCACATAGCAAGGAAATGAACAGCGCTACTTAAAAACAGATGAGTGCCTACCTGCAAAAGAGTGCAAGCCCCTATTATGGGATAAAATACACACTGAGCATACACATGACCTGTCTACCACTGGAGGATGTTGGTTTCCTGTAACAGCTTGCATGCAACTTGTTAAGTACTCGTCCCTCCCACTGCGAAGAAGTCAATCCTCCATGGGAGGGGACCTAACACTAACTAAATCCTACCTATGCATATGCATAGCTTGGGCGCACTACCAAGTAAAATTGAAAATTGTGCAAAAAGAGGGATCAGCGCATCACCAGGACGCCTCTGAATGGCCTCCGATCAGAGATGCGCTGAGCCCCCCAAGAGACTGCAAACGCACCTTGAACCCAAACAGAGGCTCTGCATATATACCATATGGTAGCGCTGTTCATTTCCTTGCTATGTACTAATTTAATTAATTTTTGGTCATCCGCTCCCACTTAACAGCTTTGCTTTTGGTGTATATGCAGAGCCTCTGTTTGGGTTCAAGGTGCGTTTGCAGTCTCTGGGGGGGCTCAGCGCATCTCTGATCGGAGGCCATTCGGAGGCGGCAGTTCAGAAGCAACGGGTATAATTTATAATCACATTTTTCAAACAGGAATCAATACATACTGTAGCTAGTTTACTATCAGTAATGGATTATACTGTGCATACATGGCCATATGATGATATTGATATAACATTAAAGCACATGTACACATGAATGAAAAAAGTTGACTTTTACTTACCTGGGTCTTCTTCTGACAAGACAGGCAGAAAGGTGCCAGACATTTGGGCGCTGGCATAGGCAGTAAAGTGAATTACGGTTATAGTGGCGCTCAGAGGGTAATTTGGGCCAAATTGCATCTTACCCCTGAGTCAATGGCGGCTTAGACGGGGAATAGTACAGTACTTACCGCCATCTGGAAATTTGCTATAGCAGGCTGAGGCGTTTTTCAGCTTCACCCTGCGTCACAATATCTTGCTGCCTTTTTGCATATATGCTTCTTTCAGCCCCCCATAGTCTTTGAGGTCACTCAGTGTCTTCCGAGTCCCTCAGTTGTGCCACTGTCACAAATCTCTGGCCTGGATGGGTTGTGGCTACTGTGCATGAGTGGCCCCTGCTCAATCACGCTTCCGTAGACGGAATCTTTCTGCGCATGTGTGGTTACAATTCTTTTACAAACTGTGTATGCGCAGAATGCTGCTGTTCACAGGAGCAAGATCAAGAAGGTGCACAGCAGAGACTGTGCGTGCACAGTAGCAGTGACCCAGCTGGGGGTGACAGCGGCACAACGGAGGACACCCAGAAGACACTGAGGAGCCTAAAAGACTATGGGAGGCTGAAAGAAGCCCCAGATAAGTAAAAGTCAACTGTTTTCATCTGGTTCAACTTTAACTGCTTCTGTATTAGTTGAAATCTCGGATCAGTGGATAATGGCGCACAGCGCCCATGCATAAAAATGGCGCCACATTAAAAAGATACGCTTATCGCTATTTATCGTTAGTACTGCATAATAATGGCGCACAGGGAAAAAAAGATGAAAAGCGGCACACACTAACGTTATTTATCAATAGTGCCGTTCATTTGCCCAACAGCAGACGTTATTGCCCACAGTAACGTTATTTATCAATAGTGCCCTACATAAGCCAAACTGCAGACATTATTTAACTGCAAAACAGTGAATGGATTTAATGTAACATTGTCAAGGTTAGGGTTAGGCACCACTGGGGGGTCTTAGGGTTAGGCACCATCAGGTGGGTCTTAGGGTTAGGCACCACCAGGGGGGTCCTAGGGTTAGGGTTAGGCACCACCAGGGGGTCTTAGGGTTAGGCACCAACCAGGGGGGTTATAGGGTTAAGCACCAACCAGAGGGGTTATAGGGTTAGGCACCACCAGGGGGTGGTTAGGGTTAGGCACCAACCAGGGGGGCTCTTAGGGTTAGGCACCACCAGGGGGTCTTAGGGTTAGGCACCAACTAGGGGGGGGGGGTCTTAGGGTTAGGCACCACCAGGGGGGTCTTAGGGTTACGCACCACCAGGGGGTGGTTAGGGTTAGGCACCACCAGGGGGTTTAGGGGTTAGGGATGGGTACAGAGAGGGTTCTGTGTGTTAACGGTAAATAACAATAAGACTTTAACGTTAAATAACCACAAGGCTTTAACGTTAAATAGCTATAAGCGGCAAACGGATTAGCGGCAACACCGTGCGCCATTATTCGCAGGCGCCATTTTCAGATGGATCCGTTGAAATCTACCTCCTGTAGGTGGCGGCATGGCTCTGACAGGATGTAGATTTCATCCAATCCACAGTGCGCAACCACCGCTCCCTCCCTGCCGCAGTTCACTCACTCTGCTGTCTCCTCTCCGCGATTTACTTTCTCAAATTTATCATGGGGCGGCAACATCTTTGGTACTGATCTCTGCGGAATATTCGCTACTAAGAGTTGTAAAGCCAGTACAAAAACATATCTGGTCTCCCAGAATGTTCTGTGGGGAGGGGGGAAAGAAGAAGAATTCAGCACAATAAAGAGCCTAGGACAGTGGTTACCAAACTTTTTTTGGTGAAGGCAACTTCAACCATTGTTGCGGCGACTAAAGGTTAACTAGCAGGTAATGCAGCCACATTGTATATCAATGTGCGGTTGCATTACCTGATGGTATTGCATAAAGGATGGGGATGCATGCCGAGGCACCCCTGAAAGGTGCCCGAGGCGCACCAGGGTGCCGCGGCACCCAGTTTGAGAACCCCTGGCCTAGGATAAGTCTCAGGCCTTGTTTCCACCTGTGTGCTTCTATCCGCTTTTCAGCAACATGTATCAATCTGTAACATTGATGTGCTGATAAAAAGTGGACAGAAGCGGATAATAGCACACAGATGGAAACAAGGCCTCAGTGGGAGGGCAGCGCTACATACCATTATAGTATATAGCTATAGGAAGTGTTTCTGCTGAATGGAAAGTGTCGTCCTGTGTAATACAATGTAACTATGGAAAGATGGATATCATTTTAAAGCTCTCTTTCTCCTCTTTCTGGTGACACCTAAATCGTCGCCCTATGCCTTTTAGTTTTCTCTATTTTTATGATTGAAATCGTGGCCGCGGCAATTTCAATTGCGAAAATAGCGAAAACTAAAAGGCGTAGGGCAGCTGTTTATATATCATTGGAAAGAGGAGAAAGAGAGTTTTAAAATGATATGCATCTTCCCATAGTTTCTGCACTGCTCGGAGTCCCTTTAATAATTTACTGCATTCTACTATATGTCGTTCTTCTTTAAGGTGGTAGTCCAGGCAAACAACCAATTTCGGGGAGATACTGATCAGTTACCTAATCAAGTAGAAATCTTTCCAGCTTTTAAAGCCTTTGAATTTCACTTGTTTACCTTCAGTGTGTGCAGAGAGGTTCCAGATCATTTTATCCCAGTGGCGAAAATGCTGGCTTATGTTCCCGACACAGCTGCTGATTGCTGGCCTTTCACTTGCCTCTGTCCGTTCCCTCACAGTGTGGTCATTGCAGAGCTCTGTAATTAAACAGATCCAGCCCTGACACTAGCGCAGCCAGTACCTTAAACAGAAAGAGGCAGGTTGAAGGGTGTAATCTATCACCATCACTATAATGAGCATCCCCATTAATCCACAATAAACTAATAAAGTAAGCTATTCTCCCCTCCCCCGGAACTTCATTAAGTCTTTAGTACGTTAATATGTCTTACTTAGTGTCGGTTTAAGGCCTTTTTTCTTCTGTGTGGCACAGAATTTCCTGATGAGCAATTCCCCACAGGACGGCTGCAGGCATGTGGCTTGACAGCGCTGTAGGCCTCGCCATATCTATGCATGAAGGCATTATGGCTTATGTGCTCATGCACACATAGGAGAAGCTGCCTCAGTCTCCAAATTAAATTTGTGATGCCAGGCATCAGATGGGCCTACAGTCAGAGATTAATTTATCTGATCAAGTTATAACCGCGCGCTTCCTGGTAATCAATCTTGCACCTGTCACTGGGAGAGGCGGCAGTATTAACCTGGCATGAATGAACAGAGCAGAGGCCTTTTTAATTTATTTCAAATTGTCTCCTCTCAAGTCCTTTTTTATTTTCTTTGCAATTTCTTGTGAGCTTTTATTTTGTGTATTTATTACCAGGTCCCAAAAGGAACTTTAAAGACAGACGAGGCTTTTGCCACGGGGGTGCTTATGTCAGCTATTTTTTTTCTCTCTCTTGTTTTTTTTTCTTTAAAAAAAAAAAAAAAAAAGAAGCTTTATTGAAAGCTTTTTGTTGAGGTCTTCCGGCCATCACTACATCTTTTAATTAGGACTTAGAAAGAAGAAGTTTTGAATTAAAGAAAAATCTACACAAACAAAACCATGAAGTCTTTTGTGCATTTGATTGTTCCAACTGTATTCCCAAAAGGCAATGGGATGGATAGGAATGCCAGGCCAATGTATGCACACCTACAATAGTGCTAGCATCCTCTCTATTGTTTCCTGCAGGTCCGTTGGCTATGAGACCCCAGGGAGGAGGGTGGGGCGAGGATGGTAGCTGGAGCATGACTTACTGCTACCATTTGACTCCTCTACGCTGCATACAAGTTGTGTCTCACTGCTTACCACCAGCCACGATCTGCCCACCTGCTCAAATTACCAGCTGTGACCTGCTCACATTAGCAGATAGATCCTGCATCCTGATGGAACATTCACATATCAATCAATCCTGCACAACACATTGGTATCTGAGCAGAACCGACTGATATTAACGAATACTGTTCATGAAACGACAAAGATAACAGACGTTTCTTGGTCTACTCCAGTCTGTCAACGGATGCATCCAGTCCCACTCTAAGGGCCTGTACACACTGAAAAACGTTTTTAAAATCGCTAATGAATGTAGTTTTAAAAACGCATCGTATGCGTTTTTAAAAACGCATGCGCTTTTGCCTGCGTTTTTGATGCGTTTGCGTTTTTCTTGTAATTGCTGATTGGCTAAAGAATCCTTTGTTTTTTTTCTAGTTTACATTTCAACAGGAATCAGGAAATTGCAGAGTCTTCTGGGATACTGACTTCTGAAAAACGCAGGCAAAAACGCAAGCGCATGCGTTTTTAATGCATTTTTCAAGCGCTGCGCTTAAAAAAGCGCAGCAGGCACTGCGATTGCGTTTTTCTAAAAACGCATCGCACCAGTGTGTACAAGTCATCACGATTTTCATTCTTTTTCAAAAGACCTTGCGATTTTAACCACTTCCGGATTCCGGGTGGTTTGGTTGATCTGTGCTGCGGGGGCTCTTCAGCCCGCAGCACAGATCAGAAATCAGGCAGGGCGATCAGACCTCCCCCCTTTTTCCCCACTAGGGGGATGTCCTGCTGGGGGGGTCTGATCGCCGCCGCGCTGCTGTGCCTAGCGGGGGGGCGCTCCTCAAAGCCCCCCTCCGCAGCACTAGTCCTCCCTCTGCCTCCTTCCCTCCCTCTCCCGTCCCCTGTGTGCGGCGCAGGACGGAAAGCCGTCCTGCGCCGGATAGGATAGGCTTTAGCCTATCAGATGCCGGCGATCCCCGGCCAATCAGTGGCCGGGGATCGCCGATCTCCTCTACGGCGCTGCTGCGCAGCAGCGCCGTATATATGTAAACACCGGGGAAGATCTTCCCTGCGTGTTTACATTTACCCTGCGAGCCGCAATCGGCGGCTCGCAGGGTGTTCACGGAGACACCCTCCGTGATCTGACATGGAACGGCCGCTCATGCGAGCGGCCGTTTCCATGGAAACCACTTCAGGATTCAGGGGCGTAGTTAAGCGTACGCAGAATCCTGAAGTGGTTAAAAACGCATGCGTTTTTAAAAACGCAACGCAAGCGCAGCAGTGTGTACAGGCCTTAAAGGTGATCATAATATTTTGGCACTGATTGGAAGTGAATATTGAGTGACAATGTTCTTCCCCTGATCTGTGTCCAACAATAAGCTCTTTTACTGATGAAACTTTAACACTTAGGCCTCTTTCACAGTAGGACGTACAAGATTTCAGAAATAAAATCTATTTTCTAAATTATAATAATAAATAGCAGTCTTTTTTCAGCCGCATTATGACAAATATAAAATATTTTACATTTATTGGAGAAACCCCTCCTTTCCTTTCATATTGCTGGGACAGAATCCGGCAGACTGGTGGAGTAGGAGGAGTCCGGCAAAGGAGGAATTGCTAATGGCTGCCACCTGTATAACCCTAGTTATGAAAAGAGAGGGTTGAAAAGCACTGAAATGCTCATAGGCTTGAAGGAGTGTTTATTTATCTTTGTATGTGTCAGAGTGGTGCAACTAAATATTTTGAATTGAAAAATTGGTTTGGGTCCGTTTTATTGCCCTGTTATCGTCACATACAGTAGAGCATGCAGGCAATGAAAAGTATGCTTCCAAATCATTACTGAGCATGTGCAAACAGTCCAAAGCACCTAATAACGTGTATAACGCACAGCATGCAGCACTTTCTAATAACACCACAATGTGTGCACGGTAAATGTCGCACAGACTTAGTATTGGTACAAACTAACCAGCAAACTCATGGTGAACCAGAACTTGTGAAGGGCTACAATGGTCCTAAAAGCCCCCTTACTAAAATGCTATGAATACAAAAGTTTGCTTTCTTAAAAAAGAAAGAATTTGCGATAATTCAGGTTGGAGTGAGCTTGAGATGTCTCCCAGAGCACCACTGCTGAATATATGCAAATTAATCATTGTTGCCATTAGAAGCTAAACACACCTCCAGAACCGCTGGAATGCAATGATGTGTCAGCTTGTTAACCTATTGCGGACCGCCGCAGTATAAATCTACGGCGGGCAGGGGCCGCTGCGGTTCTGACCGGACGTAAACTCTACGTCCCATTGACCGTGCGCCCCTGCCCGTCTCCGCCGCTGTCCCCGCTCGGTCTGCGTGGAAATCTGCTGCCCTGCCGCCTCTATGACGGCAGAGCACTGTGCGCCGGGCAGGAGCCGTTTTCATTGGCTCCTGGCCCTGTCATTCATGTAAGCCGTTCTCATTGGCTTACATGGAGTGACAGGGTCAGGAGCCAATGAAAGCGGCTCCTGACCGGCGCACATCGCTCTGCCGTCATACCGACGGCAGAGAGAGCAGCCTGCGGCGGGGACAGAGCGACATGCCCGGCGGGAGCGGCGGAGTTTAGCGGCGATTCGTCGGGAAGCGGCGGTTTACGGGATCAGCCCCCTCCAGCCCCCTCTGGTCCTTAAGGGGGCAGAGGGTGCTGGTCCAGAAGTGGTTAATTTGTACAGAGCCATACTAATCCAACATGCATACAGACTGTTTCGGTTTGTTTGATCCTCTCCTCATCAGTGTATGGCATGGATTAATTTGGCTCTATGGAGTAGGGCTTGTAACACTGAGAGGTACAGACTAACTTAGTATTGCTGTGCGTTAGTCTGCGTTAAAACATTTTCTAATGTGCAACTTTAACGTTGCACTGTGAAAGAGGCCTAACTCTGAAGTTTCATCTGGCCTTGCCCTGCTCTAACCATCGTGTCTGAAATTTAGCCTAACACTCACACAATTTTTCTCAATTTTTCTGCCTAACCCGAACCCATAATCGCCAAGGATTATGGGACCCCAATTCTAACCAGACTCTCACCTTAACTTTTCATGTGAATTATTACCAACACCAACCAGCCTTAGCTAGCTGGACATACAAATAACTTAAAGATTAAATTAGTCCTGACACTAACCCTTTTATAACTTTACTCTAACTGTTCTAGTCCCCAAATCTAGAGAAAAATCACCTAATGTGCCTGGTACACACCATGCAATTTCCCATCAGATCGATGGGTCGAATTGATCATTTCTAACAGGCCCTATTTGATTACCGAGCATTCTCCTGATCGATTTGGTATATAAGTGATTGGAAAATCAATTCGAAAAACGCAAATCAGAAAATCAGAAAGTCAGAAATCAGATCAGACCGGCGTTGTCGGGTGGTCCGCTCTACCATGTGTCCATCCATTCGGTAAGCTCTACCTCTGCTCTGCTTCCACTCCCCATCCTTCTCTCAACTTTTCACTGTGGCCTGCGCCCGCTGCTCTTTCATTTGTTTACTATGTATAATCATGATCTGCCACTTGTAGTGGACTTCTGGATTACCTTACAATTTTATTCAGATTTATTATATGAGTGTGCCGCCTGTTGTCTGATTTTTAACAGTTTTGTTCTTTATTGTTCTTTATAACTTTTGATATGTAATAAAGATGAATCTCTTTTGCTTACACTAGAGTGGTGCAGTTTTGTCCAGATCTCCTTTTTTCTCCTTTTTCTGTACATACTATCAGTTCCGACCTGTCGGAAATGATCGATTCGACCAGTTGATTTGATGGGAAATTGCATGGTGCGTACCATGTAGAGCATTGATAAAACACAGTGCAAAGATCATCTTCACCAAGAATTACTTCTTCAAACTGCTCACAACAGTACAAAACACTACTGTTAAAAGTTAACCTGACTGGAAACTCAGGTGCAAACACTGGTGAAATACATAAGATCACAAAATATGAGCACCAAACCATGGGGCTTATTTTTCATGTTTTGTTTTTCAATATAAGCTTCACTGTCAATCAGCATCCTGTAGTGCATGGTGTGGAAGCAGACACATAGGCCCATATGCAATTCACTTTTTCACTGGAGTTTTCTCCTAGGTGATAATTTTTTAACTTGTCAATAAAATGCCTTTTAAGCCACCAGCAAGCAAGAAAATACTCAAAATAATTTTAATAGTACTTTCTCAAGTACTTTTTGGTACTTTTTTAGTTGAAAAGTGCTGGAAAGTTATTTTAAATTGAAGATGAAAAATTATCTCCTAGGAGAAAACGCAGGTGAAAAAGTGAATTACATATGGCCCATAGAGTCAATGTAAAATAGTGACCTGATAGGGCTAAGTTTATGAGGACTTACCTATATAAAAGCCAAGCACCAGTGCTCAAACCATACAACTGGCAGTAATAAAGGGCATGCAGAAATGGGCCTCCTGTGCCTGGAGTCAATGCCAGGGGGTACACAATGAAAGGTGAGTACAGGTATAAGTTAGTGCCATTTGTGGAGTGTTCGGGGGCGTAGGATGTACCAGCTAGGGTTAGTCATGAGGAATGGGTTTAGGAGAAAGGGGTGTGTGTAATATGTCAATGACTGAGTAAATTTAAGGGGGAAGTTAGAGCTAGACTTCAGGAGGGTGTTTACATTACTGGGGAGGTTAGGATTAGTCTTCAGGAAGGGGATAATGTTTGGGGAGAACATTAGGGATAAGTGACAGGAGGAAAGAAAAGGGTTCAGTAAAGACTAGTCCAGCGACAGAAGAGAAGGGTTGAAAATGCTGAAAAACAGTCCCTAACCAACAGCAGAGTATTGTAAGCATTATGTACTGATATTCACAGTATTAGCGAGACCTAGTACTCTAGATTAAACAGTGATAAAATGTATTATACATGTTCCTCAAATAAATTGAGCCAGAATGTCCCCCAAGTTTTGCTACAATGTCCCCTAAATAAATTTAGACAGTGTGTGCCTCAAATAAAAAGTTTGGCTAGCATGTCCTCCAAATATCTGTAGCCAGCAACAGGGCTGCGGAGTCGGAGTCGGAGTCGTGGAGTCGGAGTCGTGGAGTCGGGCAATTTTGGGTGCCTGGAGTCGGAGTCGGGAAAAAATGCATCGACTCCGACTCCTAATGAATTTGTAACTGTAATTAAAATAGAAAATATGATAAAATGTTCTATTTCTCACATAATAGTCATTAAAAATAATGTATATATACAGTAATAGCTGTGTTCAGTCCACAAAAATGAAATAAACCAATCAAAATTAGTTACTTGTGCTGCTTCAATAAAGCAGTCCCCGTATTTTTAAGGTCAGATATACATATCTGATTGTGACTGTATATATGATGTGTACACAGGAATCTCTTATATATACTAAATAACATCTATGCTGTAAGAATAAAGCCTGATGTGTAGCTGTGTCACTAATAGAGATGGTCAACGAGATGGTCAACTTTGCTGATGAAATCAAATAATTTGATATGTTGTTAAAATTTGGTTTGGTGACTACAAATTTAAGGGTAACTGAGACGGATGAAAAGTAAAGTTTTATACATACCTGGGGCTTCCTCCAGCCCCCTTCAGGCTAATCAGTCCCTCGCTGTCCTCCACCACCCGGATCTTCTGCTATAAGTCCTGGTAATTCAGCCAGTCAGCGCTGTCCGGCCTCATGCCGCTCCCACAGCCAGGAACATTCTGCACCTGCGCAATAGTGCTGCACAGGTGTAGTATGCTCCTGGCGGCGGAGTGTGTGCATGCGCACTACGCCCGACTGGCTCAAGTACCTGGACTCATAGCAGAAGATCCAGGTGGTGGAGGAGGACAACGAGGGACTGATTATCCTGAAGGCGGCTGGAGGAAGCCCCAGGTATGTATAAAACTTTAATTTCATCTGTCTCAGGTTTACTTTGTTACACAGTAGTACTATACTCTACATATGCACTCCCCACAGAGCTGCAGGGAATCCACTGAGAATGTTGTGCAGATTGAACACAGAGGTGTTGTCTGTTTACAATCTCCTCATTCCCCTGCAGAGTACCTGCACATCATTCTTACATGTACCCACACTTACATTGCCTAGGGCCTGATAGATGTTCTTTGTTCCGGTTTGTACCTTTTACAAGTACTCTTACCAAGGACTAGTTTTAGTCTAAAGGGAATAAATATAGTAGTCTACATATCCTTCTCACTTCAGTTGTCTTGTAAAATTCCTAAGCGTTGGCAGTTAAGAGACGAATTTCATGTTACATACTTTTAATCAACAAAATTGTAATATGCAAATTAGAGGAGTCGGAGTCGAGGAGTCGGAGTCGGAATCCTAAACTGAGGAGTCGGAGTCGGTGGATTTTTGGACCGACTCCACAGCCCTGGCCAGAAAGTTAGCATGGCACCCCCCCAAAATAGCATGCTCCCCAAATAGCATGTTTACATAGCAAGCACCCTCAACAAATTAAAGGGCATCCAGCATGTCCCAGGAAGGTTTATGCTGGGAATACACTGTTCGTGTTTTAAGTGATTAGATGGTTCAATAGATAATTTCCGACATGCCCGATCTCTCTTTCGATTTCTGATAGAAGTGAATGGAAAAAGATAAGAAAAACGAGCTGAAGATAAGAGAATCGACTGCAGAATCGAGTGGCAAAAACGATTGAGAGGAGAAACGCACGGCAGAAACGTATCGTGTATTCCCAGCAATAGGTAGCATTTTTAATCAGTGTCAGACTGGGAGGTGGAAAAGATGAGGAAATCCACTTGCTGGTCAAGCAGCAGAAACCCTGTGTTATCACTCCCAATAAAAACTTATAGCAAGTCTTCACTGTGAGCAGCAACACATGATTACTGTTGCTTTGCCAGCAAGTGGATTTCCTCAGCTTTACCATCTACCAGTCCGACGCTGTTTTCAATTCAAACATCAGGTATTTAGGGCATTTTTGTTGTAATATGAGTCTGTTAATCCTCGTCTATTTGGAGATGGAGGAGATAATCGCGTAATAAAATTCATCCCTCTGCTCTCCCTTTGGTCCTGCCCAGGCTTCCCTTCAGTCATTCACACTGAGGGGGCAATTCCGAAAACTTTTGTCATTAATTATCTCAGTCTCTTTCCAGCTCATCTATAATTTCAGCATAGTCCATGCAAAGAAATTACTGAAAATAAATGATTCCTGATTAACTTTAAGAGGACCTAGGTGGTAGATTAATAAGGGTGCCCATAAATCATTCCTATTTTGAAACTGTGCACCCCCTTCCCCATTGGCAAGAGCAGCATACAGGGCTGTGGAGTGGGCACAAATCTCAATCAACTCCAACTACTCAGTTTAAAGAGGAACTCCAGCCTAAACAAACATACTGTCATTAAGTTACATTAGTTATGTTAATTAAAATAGATAGGTAATATAATCTCTTACCCACACTGTTTTACAAGAACAAGCAAATGTTTGATTTCGTGATGGCAGCCATCTTTTTGGTTGAAAGGAGGTGACAGTTCCAACTGTCCTGTGTCCTGAGCACCTCTCCCAGTTGCTAGGCAACGTGAACAACAACATAGGAAATCCCATCATGCTCTGTACAGCATCAGGGGAAAAAGCCTGGGCTTTTTTTCTTTGATGGGTGGAGCTTAGCTAAAAATGATGCTTTGGTAAGAAAAACAAAGTTCTGATGCTGTGAAACTGTTAAAGAAACATCAAGTCTTTTCAGTTCTGCTGAGTAGATTTTTGGTCCGGAGGTTCACTTTAAGAAATCAATTGACTCCTAACTCCAGGTACCCATAATTGTTCTGACTCCACAGCCTTTGCAGGGCTATGGAGTGGGTACAAAAATCATCCAACTCCAACTCCTCAAATTATGAAACCTCTGACTCCAGATACCCAAAAATTACTCCGACTCCACAGCCGTCAGCATAACCATTTTTATGTGAAGTTTTCCTAAGCTCCATGCTTTTTTAGACACCCCCACATGTGTTGCATTGGCCCGCACCCAGCTTGGCTTCAAGCTATTAGACCACGGGTGCTGGGGGTGGGCCAAGAAGACAAAGGTGGTGGTGGTGGTGATGAGTTTCAAAATAGGAATGATTTAAGAGTTAGCGGGTGAGTTACTGCCGCCAACATCCACATTAAAGACATTAACGCTTTTATGTACAAACTTAGTACACTTTAACTTTGATATTTTTCTTGCCTCATTTTACAGTACTTTATTTTTTCCTGGTTAAGAGGTTTTATACAGATAATGTGAGATGATTCATGAAAATAAAACATTTATGAAGCAATCACGTGACAACAGGCTGCAGTCTCAACCTAAAAGCACTATGGGTAATCTGCTGTACCTGACTTCAATACAGTATAAACAACCCAAGGGCAAATGGTATTTTCTGAATTTCCCACAGATAAAACATTCCCAGGATGACCTGCACCGGTCACTGACTGATCGGGCTTGGTACAAGGAATTAATGTTTAATTTCTGCTTGATTTGACAAATGCTGGCCATTAGCCCACTTTCACTGTAAGAAGAATCCGTGTCCACAAATAATGGTCATCATTTAGCAATGGCTGAAAACTCTCACTGCAGTGTTGTGACTGGGGCGAGCTGTGTACACTTATTACAAGCAGCAGCACCATTGTTTCTGTTTGTGTGTGTCTTGTGAAGAATAAAAGGCTGTAGCTGGGGTTAAAGGTTAACACTGATAGAGCTACTAGAACATAGAAAGCCAAACAAACATGCTTTCAGCGGTAGATTAACTAATCACCACAAAGCCAGATAAAGCCCTGATCATGCATGTCTGGGTGAAGTATGGATGGCCAAGTCGCCATTGAGCTCTGGTGTCAGGTAGCCAACATGCTGACACACATACATAAACAAAGGCAGAGGAGATCTCCTCTGAGTGATGCCTACCCCCCTTCCCCATGCCCGCCCCCTTCCAAGCCACAAGCTACCTGTTGTTTGACACAACTTGTTGATCTTGAAAGGTAAGCAACGGCCCACCAGGTAAATTTGTCATGGGCTGCAAATAATGCATTTTGCTCATTTGTAAAGATGCATAAACACTGTGGCTAATTATCACGTAATCTTTTGTGATTATTTTAGGTGATCGTTTACCCACAATCCTTAGCCTGGCACTATGAAACACTGGAGAGCAGGGGGGAGCTAAAGCATAAGGCAGGATTCACACTTGATATAATCACACGTGGTTTCCCTGCATGCAAAATCCCACGTGACAGTGTGTGCTAATCAATGGGTTAGTTCATATCGTACAGTTACCACAGGTGAGGAAAAAACGTTCTGCTTGCAGCGTACCATTGAACACCACGTGCCCTGTGAGTGTCCGGCAGCATAAGGGGCCCACCAGTGTTTGGGAGCCCAGGCACAATCGCCCCCTTTGCCTGCCTCCGTAGTATTATTTTTTTTGAACACACACATCAATGCATTTTACACCCCGTCATTGAGTGATAAACTGGGCAATTTTTATTTACTGTTACTCACTCCAATAGCTACTGTAGGATACATTCATGCTTGTCCATATCTATGATGTTTTAGGGCTAGTTCACATTTGAAACGCAAATCGTGATTTTGAGTTACAAAATCTTGCGTTTTTACCGCGATTTGCACTTGGAATTCGAGAAACACAACAATCGTCCCAAATAGATGCATGCAATGCATTTGCGATCTGTTCAAATCACAAACGCTGTAGTGAGAATGATCCCATAGGGATAGATTAGCTGCAGCTGCCGGCGATTAGCAAAGAGCAACAAAAGCGCCAAGTGTAAACCTGCCTTTATGGAGTCAAAATGCATCAGGATGCAGTCAAACACTTCCCCTGCGTGCATATAGATGACTGTACATAGTCCATAACTCCTTCTGGACCACAGCAGAAAATGTTATGTCTTTCTCCAACATCCATTCATTCTAATATTTCTTCTGTCTGCTATTATCACATGTTTTGTTTATGCAATTAATTATTCTCCTTCAAGAGGCAATAGCAATACCATTATGAGCTGGAAATCCCCATACAGAATGTAGAGTACTGCCAGCCAAACACCCTGCTGGAAGGCAGTAACATTCCTGCATGTTGAGCTCGGCCAACCCGAAATGTCCTGCAGATAGGGAAGGAGAGGCAGGAGGCTAAAATGATTGTTCGTTAATGTTTTGGACAACTGGACACAATCTCTCGGGCGACAGTTTGGGCCGATTTCGGTACAGACACATCGCAGGCCTGTGGGCTAACGACATGTTCTGTGTTGCTATTGAGTGAGAAGGAGGGATGATAGAGCAGGCAGGGAAAGAACAATACTCTTGGCATAGTTGATTTGCCATGGTGGAGCGACCCCCATCCATCGTGGGTAGATGGGGGTCGCCAGGGGCGTCTCTAGCCATTTTGTCACTCCAGGCGAGAAATCCTGTGGCACCCCCCCCCCCCCCCCCCCCGTGATTGCCCCCAGTCCCATACCCCGCACCCCTCATGGTGAACACCACTCCTGTGGTGAACCCCACCCCCAAGACCCCCGAAAATCATAATGCAGCAGCGTTTCACCAGAAAATGTACTTATTGCGGCATGGGTTCACCAGAAAATAGTTGTTATGCAGCAGGGCGTTTCACCATAAAATATACTTATTGCGGCATGCACTCACACACACCACACACAGTACACACACACACTATACACACACACACACACAGTGTACACACACACACACACACACAGTACACACACTGCACACAACATACACACTATACACAGTACACACACACACACACACACTAGACATGCACAGCACAGTACACACACTATACACACACACACACACACAGTACACACACTGCACACAACATACACACACACACACAGTACACACACTGCACACAACATACACACTATACACAGTACACACACACACACACACTTTAGACACGCACAGCACAGTACACACACACACACACACACACACACACACACACACACACAGTACACACACTGCACACAACATACACACACACACACAGTACACACACACACACACACACACACACAGAGAGCACACTATACACAGCACACAGTAGACATACACTATACACATACAGAGATAGGAGGAGTGGAGTGAGACTGAGAATAGCCTGAGATGGAGCAGTTTATCTGTATTGCAGTCCCACATTACACAGAGACTAGTTGCTGGTAATAGGACTGCTGTCCCTGCCAATCTTTTACACAAGTCAGCAAGCAGCCCTCCTGGAGTCTAGGGACTGTCAAAACTTTTCAACCTGTTTAAGACCTTATCTGCACATGCAGTCATTATAACAATGGAGAGAGACCAGACAGATTTTTTCCCACTGACCCTCCAGACGAGTTCTACATCATGCTGTGTATATTTACCAGCTAGCCTGCCCTCTAATTGCACTTTTATCAGCTAGCCTAGTATTTTACATTGCCTTACATCAACAAACCTGAATACAGCAGACACAGGACCAACCCTAAATCATTGAATGAAAGGCGGCCTGGGGGGAAGTCAATGCCTGGCTGCTACACAGTCTCTACATCCACGCAGTTAGCAGTAGCAGAGAGAGAGGGACTGAATTCTCAGGAGTTGGACTCAGGAGCTGATGATGCTGTACTCCTCGGATCCCTGACTAGGATGAGTGCCTTCTCTCACTGACTCATTCATTACTGTGGTTCTTTGAATCATTGAGCTGAAGTCCAGTCAGCCCCGCTGCTGCTGTGTAAACTGACACCTGAGTCAGCTGAGAGGCATTTCTTCTCTCACTACTCAGTGCAGAAGCACCCTTGCCTCTTCCTGTCGCCTTAGGCGAAAATTTATAGCTGCCTAATGGCTCGGACGCCTCTGGGGGTCGCTGTACACACACTAGATTTTTGGTTGAAGCAGTTCCCACTGGTCACCTCTTCTTAGAACCATCTTACATGTGTATGCAGCTAGAGGCCAATTTCTGAGATGGGCCAATTAAATTGGTATGTCTTTCAAAAGTGGGAGAAAAGCCATGCAAGCACAAAGAGAATAGACAAACTCAATGCAGATAGTGGCCCAGATTTGAATCAGGAACCCCAGCACTGCAAGGCGAGAGTGCCATCATTTACACAGTTTTGCTCTGGCACCTGATTTTACAATATAATGGAAATGAGGCAAAATCAATGGTGTCTGCCACAAAAAAAACAAAACTTTCAGCATACAGCAAAAAGAAAAATGCCACTATCAAATCGATTTGCCAGAAGTTGAAAACAAGTGAAATGAGTGGCTGGCAACGGCAAAATGAGACACAGTGTGTGATGGGTGGCAGATAGTGTAAGGAGACACTTATAGATGGCATAGAAACTGAATATGGGGACTCCAATGTGACAATGACAACTCTAGGCAGAACTCTCCAATGACTTCTAATACCCTTAAGCTAGAGTTATATGGTAGTTGATTTCAAATCTTCTTTGCAGTGCAGCACAACTCAAGCACCGTAATACTTTAACCACCAACACTAAGGACGATGTCATGGCAGTTTGTCATTGTCTGAGTTATAGTGACAAATTGCTACAGCATTCCCTGGATTTCAGTTTGGCCTTTCAGCATCACTGGCAAGTCTGTTGAATCTCTAGTGAATAAAATTCATTTGTGTTTTGTCTCAGTGATACAGTCACCTGTTACACATACCAACTGTTTTTTGTGGGTCTCTGTTATAGTCTTTTCTGGCCACCTAGTTGTAACTAGCAATTCCGTTGCATTATAACTCAAGCAAAGGGGATTTTTGTAGATCTCGGAAAAACAGTTACTGCACATACCTGCCAACTTTTTGAGATGAGAAAGAGGGACACTTAAACCATGCCCCTGCCACACCCCTGACCACGCTCCCGTCACACCCCTAGTCACGCATACCATACGAATTTCATAAGAAAAATATGTGGTTTTATAATTCAAACCACACTGGTCCTTTCTATCCTGGTTTATTTTCCTTCATATTGACATTCTAAAATTTGTAATTTGTCAATTTAAAGGATGGTAATAAAGTTTAGAGTCAATCAAACACATTTTTAGTAGAGAAATATATATACTTACATAGAAAGAGGGACAGAATCCTGAAAGAGGGACAAATGAGGAGGAAAGAGGGACAGAGAGACAGGGCTCCCAAAGAGGGACTGTCCCTCCGAAAGAGGGACAGTTGGGAGCTATGACTGCATTGTTGCTCTCCAGGGTGGAAAACGTTAGAAAACTATTTCTAAAGAAACTAGGCTC
Source organism: Hyperolius riggenbachi (assembly GCF_040937935.1). NCBI lineage: Eukaryota > Metazoa > Chordata > Amphibia > Anura > Hyperoliidae > Hyperolius > Hyperolius riggenbachi. The sequence continues at coordinate 105,688,197 of NC_090655.1, forward strand.
CACATTTATACTCAGTGGCGCAGCTAAGGAGCTGTGGGCCCCAATGCAAGTTTTACATAGGGCCCCCCATGCATTCTATACATAACAATTGATGAGGTGCACCAAAACCTGCCAAGGACAACCACAGTGTCAGAGGTGCAAGAAGGGAATGGGGAGCAGTTAATGATTACCACTATTAAAAGTATCTATACTATATCATTATTATGAGCACAGGACCAATAGAGATTTAATACTGAAGTTGAGGGAGGGCCCCGATGCGGTCGCAACCTCTGCAACCCCTATTGCTAAGCCCCTGTTTATACTGTCAAACAGATCACGTGCAAATCAACACTATCGCTCCGCACACACGCTCAACCGGTGTTGTTAAAAAACAAATGATCTCCAACAGTTCTGAGGGTCAAACGACATTGGAGCACAATTCGAATTCAGCGAGGGCACAATGACATTCTGCCAATCCGATCTGTAGTGGAAGCGTGAAATGAGGACCCGGAAGTAAATAACTAGCCATGCATAGTTTCAATGATTAACATATCTGAACAAATCCACCATCCACTACATGGCGATAATCGCTGTCTTTTGCAAAACTACCCTAATCCATCATTTTGGATATACCTCACTTGTCATTTGGGAGTTCAATCAGTTGGTATTTAATGCTTGTTTTTGTTTGTTTTTTTAAACATTTATATCACAACTCATCAATAAAAACATGCTTGCAAAAAATGTGCACAATATTTGTGCATGTTTTAGTACAAAAAAATGTGCATGTGTAAATTTGGCCAACACTTATTTCCTGTGGTAATGATGACTGATTCATAACAGATTTCCATCTACTCAAGGATTATAGGAGACATAAAGCGACCCCCTTTCCTTTTCTCCTCTTCCCAATCCCCAGGAAATCCCACCAGTCCTTTCACAGCTGCTGAAGTGCTTTACAGGAGGAGATGGAAAATTCTCCTTAGCCTTGCAAAACGCTGTCCCTAGTAAGGGGCTCCTCCAACTCAAACATCCCACTGACCTAGTAATGGTATCTAGTAATAAGGGGGGGGAGGGGGGGTATTATGTGCTGCTTGTCTGCTGTGGTGACAGGTCAGACAGTGACCCACTCCCTCCCTAATTATGGTGTTTAGGTGTTCTTCACCACAAGCTGTTAAAGTAAGGAAACTACCTGCATGGAATCAGTCCCAGATTCATAAAGCCCATTTCTGTGTGGCACCTTGAAATAAAAAACTTTTTGGTGCTTGATTTATATCTTCTTATAGAAACTGCATCTTCTAGTTAAATCATGTTTATTGAAATACAAATCATGTTATACACAACAATGGATACATAAAGTAAAGATTAGAACAAATGCACATTTTCCAAATCAAAATTCTGAACAACATATAACCTCTCATACGACTTAAGGCCCATAACCACCACGCATTTTTCCCATCGATTAGCAACCGTTTCCATGAACTCTTGACGTGTTTACAGGCACACCATCACGCTAATGACGTTTAGCGGTGTTCGCAGATAATGACCGTCATGGCGGATTGGATCTTAAGATCCCTGGCGACACCGCGCAAAGTTTCGCAATCGCTTGAAGTCTCGTTCGTTACCATCGTGTAACTTCATGTGATGTTGCGCATATCCGCTGGATCCATCTTCCTACATCGCTGCAGTGAGTATGTAGCTTAAAGGGACTCCGAGCAGTGCAGAAACTATGGAAAGATGCATATCATTTTAAAGCTCTCTTTCTCCTCTTTCCAATGATATATAAACCGCCGCCCTACGCTTTTTAGTTTTCGCTATTTTCACAATTGAAATTGCCACGGCCGCGATTTCAAACACGAAAATAGAGAAAACTAAAAAGGTGTAGGGCGACGATTTAGGTGTCGCCAGAAAGAGGAGAAAGAGAGCTTTAAAATGATATCCATCTTTCCATAGTTACTTGTATTACACAGGGCGACTTTTTCCTAAATTCAGCAGCTCCATTCTGCTGAATGGAGCTGCTGACACTGGGGAAAGTGTCGTCCTGTGTAATACAAGTAACTATGGAAAGATGGATATTATTTTAAAGCTCTCTTTCTCCTCTTTCTGGCGACACCTAAATCGTCGCCCTACGCCTTTTAGTTTTCTCTATTTTCGCGGCCGCGGCAATTTCAATTGCGAAAACTAAAAGGCGTAGGGCGGCGGTTTATATATATCATTGGAAATAAGAGAAAGAGAGCTTTAAAATGATATGCATCTTTCCATAGTTTCTGCACTGCTCTGAGTCCCTTTAAGTCATACATAGGCAAATATTACTGGGGTGAAGGCTTGTAGGCCATTATTACTCATCCCCTTATAGCTAAGGTAGTCATATAAGTGGCAATAATCAACCTATGGTACCTCTGAATTCTCGCTTTGACAAAACAGAATTGCTATGGAACAACTAAAAAAAATGAAAGAAAAAAGAACAAAACTAAAGATCAACAAAGACAACAGAAGAAAAACAAAATAATAATATAGTATATGTCTGCAAATCCATCAAACAAATGACAGTGGTAAATATGAGATTGATAACCGCTGTGTATCCATTTCAGCTTCACCAGAGTTCTTAGCAAGATGCTAAAGGTAGAACTACGAGTGTGAAGGTCTGACCTCCTAAGGTGACATAACACTGAATTGCTATAATAAGTCACTCACGAAAAAACTGCATCTTCATCAATCTTCCATCTTCTAATTCCTGCACCAAATTTATAGGAATCCCGACCACCATATAGGTTTATACATTTGCAGAAGTTCCCTCACTGACATCATTGGTCATTTATAGTGATGTGACTCGCATCCTTTTATGGTCAATGATAGGAAAGCTGGACGGTGTTGGATAAAACTAATAATATCAGTATTCTGCAACACAAAATAAAGTACTCCAGTGTTTGTTTTGTTTTTTAAGCCAGGGCAACAAACTAATTAGGGGATAGGTTTTAGAAGTTGGTTCAGTGAGGACAATTAAAGTCGACCACCAAGTTACTAAAAATGTAATGTTTTCGTCTGTTGTGGGTACCTCATATCTCTAAAACAATCTGTAGAAAGAGAAACATTTTTCACAGAGATCCTCTGAGGCTTTGTAAAGACATGAAAAGAGAGCAAGGCCACATTCCAACAGGAACTGAGAAGGTTTAAGGCATTCACAATTTTCGCTGTAATATCCCTATTACAACTCCACTCACTAAATCAGACGGACACTGTTTGTATAGCTTCTTTGAGGAGCTAAGTGTAGGTAAAACTGTGGGAAATGGGGGAGGGAAAGAGTTAATCTCCTTTAGCAGTTCAGGTCAAAGGTAGTCATAATGAGGTTTTAGGCAGACTTGTCAAATGGCATCAGCTTTTTAGCTGACATTGCACCATTTATAAGAAATGTACTGTAAATAATTATTGTCATTATGTGGACAGCTTCACAAAATGTCTCTACTCCCTGATCCTTAGTAATGTAAATATGAGTATTTGGGGAAGAAATATTGGTTAATCCCATTACAACATCTCCAGATAGTAAGGCTTTGTACACAGGTTAGACAGGGGTGGTCCGCCCATGATTCTACCGAAATGATGTGCATCAGGCTGCGTTTTTCATGTCCACACAATGACAGTCACCAATCACAGCAATTGATGGACTTGGAGTTTTTGGTTCAACAGGATTAAGGACTGAGAAGTCCAAAGTTACTCCATTATCTATTCAGAACTATTGTTTGTGGTGGCCACCTGACTGCGTGCGGGTACGAATGAACGTATGTGTGTGACCAACATCAGCTGATGTGTGAAGACGGCCGAATATTGTCACTTATTTTAAAGGGGGGATAGGGAGGGTTTTTCATGGCTGTATTTATCGGATTGGTTAAATAAACGTATTGTGAGTTTGCAGACACCTTGTGATTTTTTTGTTTAGCATCAGGCTGCGTCATGTGTCATCCCACCTGCCCCACTCCTTTCCCAGACACCACTCGGTTACCTTCTTGTGTGCCCCCAGTATAGGTTAGCCAGGTAGGTAGGTTAGTTAGTTTACCTTCTTGAAACAAGCTGTGAGTGCCTCCTCAGGGCAGGGCAGTCTAGCCAGGTCCCCCTTGCCCGTTTCCTCTCAGACCTCCGATCAGCGACCCCCAGCCCCCTGCAGCATTGCAGTGAAAGAGAAGAGCGGTTCCCATACCAGTGTGCATACCGGAAGTAACCTCTGGTATATGCACGGCTATGGGAACAACCCTACTCTCTGCACTGCGTGTTGCGTTGATCTGAGGTCTGAGAGGAAACAGGTGAGGGGGACCTGGCTAGACTGCCTTGCTGCAGGAGGCGGCCACAGCTCGTTTCAAGAAGGTAAACTAGCGGTGCGCGGGGGTGGGGGGTGGTTGGGGTTCAGGCTGGCTATACTGGAGTAACCTACCTGGCTAACCTATACTGGGGCACCTACCTAGCTAACCTACCTATTCTTGGGAAACCTATGTGGCTAACATAATTTGGTGGAACCTACTGGCTAAACTATACTGGGGAAACCTACCTGTCCTGATGATCTCTCTGGCTGCTGCAGTGTCTGAATCACACACTTGAATGCAGCTAATGCAGTAAAAAGCATCAGATATGCATGCTTGTTCAGGGTCTATACATAAAAGTATTATGCCTGGTACACAGCATGCAATTTCCCGTCAGTTAGATGGGTCGAATTGATTATTTCCGACAGGTCTAATTTGATTTCTGATCGGTTTTGTATAGATGTGATTGGAAAATTGATCAGAATAATGATCAGAAACCAGATCAAACCTGTCTGAAATAATCAATTTGACCTGTCTATCTGACAGGAAATTGCATAGTATGTACCAGCCATTAGAGGCAGAGGATCAGCGGGGTAGCCAGGCAAACTGCATTGTTTAAAAGTGGCTGGATAGTGTACTGAGTGACTGGATAGTGTACTTACAGTATGTTTGGCTGGATATTGTACTGATTAAGAGCTCTGCCTTTGACATGGGAGCAGGGCCGGAGCTACCATAGGAAAAAAATGGGCAATTGCCCCAGGGCCCCAGAGCCTGTAGGGGCACCCAAGTTGTCCCTCCCCATCTTAACTGTTGCTCCCCAGGGGCTCTGCAGAGTCTGTTAAGCTGGGAGGTGATTGGGGGAGGGTCAGCAGCCAGCTCAGGGGCCCAGGAGGGAAATTTGGCTGCAACAAAGGGCCTCTAATGACGCATTTTGGTTCGGGAGGTGTCTGTTGGGGGGCCCCCAGGCTAATTTTGCCCTAGGGCCCAATTGTTACTTGAACCGGCCCTGCATGGGAGACCAGGGTTTGAATACTGGCTAGGGTCAGTACCTATTCAATAAGAAGTCCTTGGGCAAGACGTCCTAACACTGCAGGGTGGCCCCTTGTGCGCACACTTAGTGGCTGCAGCTCTTGAGCACTTTGAGTCCAACAGGAGAAAAAATGCTATACAAATGTTAGGATTATTAAAAGGAAACTAAATATGTCAGCCTCCATCTTTCTCTCACGTCAGGTGTCCTTAAAGTCTTTATGAACTGTGCGTGTGTAGAAGAGGCATGCGGCCAGGGTCATGCATATACAGAAGCCTGCGACTAGTGGACCTTTTGGAGGAGGAATTTGCACGGACTAACTACATTTGTCACACTTTGATATTCCAGGATAGCATAAGAATTTTAGTGATTGATTGGTTGGCTTTTCATCCCCCTTTTACACTGAAGATTTGTAGTTGTTTTCGTTTATAATAACTCATGTAGTAGAAAGTGGTATTATTCACCTTGAAACCCACATGTTTGTAAGTGTCGGCTATCTTCACCATCTAAGAGGAGAGGTTTACCTGAAACTGAAAAAAGCTTATCAATTACCTGCCGCGAGAGTCCTTGGCAGGGAAATGCGTTACGCTTTGTTTTCTGACTGATGAATGCAGAAGGACGAGGTGGAACATTCCTGTCCGTTCCAGTGACCTACCTTGAAAGAAGCTGTATCGGTTATGTTGATTCAGTTAAGTAAATGGTTGGTGGAGAAGTTTACGTCGGAAGTCAGCTCTGAGACAAGCAGTGAAAACTGGGAGCTTTTGAAGTGTCAATCTGCTAACAGGTTATCATAGCTGAGTGACTGGCTACATATAGTTCAGCCGTGTGGAAGAGGCCCTTTAAAGACACTTTTATAAACTGTTGCAAATAACGAAAGTCAAGAAACACGGTTGTGGCTAGCATATATACACACAGCCACTGTAGCACTTCTTTGGTTTTTGGTTCATTTTACAGCCAGTCAATTGTATCTAAATTGTTTTCTGTAGGTCTTTTACAACTGGCCTGTGCGGCGCAATCCCCAGCCCCATCACACAAAATGTCAATCATATGACCCTGCGTCAGAGTGCGCCGCCAGGGTCATATGCATAGCACCCCTACATGCAAGCCCCTCACTCAGCGATGTACTCCCTGCTGGACAGGAAATACATCACTGGGATTACTGGCTTTCCCCATCACATTCAAATCTTTCCGCGCATGCGTGCAGCACTGCTGCTGCCAACAGGTTGAACATTCCTGCATCTCCCATTGACTTACATTACCTCTGTCCTAAGTCCGACAATAACGCACTGTTGACAGTGTGGGTCGAGCACTTCAAGCACAATGCAAGGCTCTGTGCTAGACCCTATTGCCTTTGCGTTACCCTGCGGTAAAACAGAGTACAACAATGCAAATTATCAATGCAAGTTTAAGAAAGGGTGCACACCTGTCAGTGCGTGAAAGGTCACATTTTCTGTCATGTGCATTTTTGCATTTGTAGTGCTTTTGCGTTTTTTCCGCTCATGCGGTTTTCTTGCGTTCTGCGTGTGTTTTAACGTGTTTGCGGTTCACATATACAAAACACATATGCATTTTTTCATGCATTTTAAGCAAATCACTAGGAAGACAACAGGAAGCAGAAATATAACAGAAAACATTTTTTAAGAAAAACGCAAATAAAAACGCATGAAAAACGCATTACATTGCGTCACCATTGACTTTCATTATGTGCGTTTTTTTATGCTTTTTTGAAAAATATGCAACAAAACCAACGTTTTTAAAAACACATATTATAAAACGCATACAAAACGCATATGCGTTGTTTTATATGCTAGAATTTCTGCTAAGTGTGTTCCCAGCCTAAAAGAAGCCTAAAGTGTACATAGACGGCAGTGTTTCTCACACCTCTCCTCGTGACTCCCCAGCGGTGCATGTTTTGCAGGCAGCCTCACCTATGCACAGGTGGGGTAATTAGTGGCTCAGCTACATGGAATCCACCCAGCTGAGCCACTAATTACCCCACCTGTGCATAGGTGGGGCTGCCTGCACAACATGCACCGCTGGGGAGACACAAGGACAGGTTTGCGAAACACTGCTGTAGGGGAAAAACAAAGTGTCCCATTTAGATACCTCAGTAGAGGAAAGCCTCTGGATAATCCAGAGGCTTCCCCCTCGCCCCCACCGATCTAGTGCTGGGACCCCCAAACCTCTTTGACAAGGTGAGGAGCTGGGGTGGCTCCGTGCTACTGCACCTCTGTACCAATTCTGTATTACAGCGACATTTAGGCAGTGGTCATACTTGAGTATGTGGAAAAACGCTTTAGCCGACAGCCAGCTGAGAGCAGCAGACTGTTGGCATAGGGCAATGTTTCTCACACCTGTCCTTGTGACTCCTCAATGGTGCATGTTTTGCAGGCAGCCTCACCTATGCACAGGTGGGGTAATTAGTATCTCAGCTACATGGAATACACCCAGCTGAGCCACTAATTACCCCACCTGTGCATAGGAGAGGCTGCCTGCAAAACATGCACCGCTGGGGAGTAATGAGGACAGACACAATCATAGGGAATCACACGTGACAAGCGAACAAAAGCAACACTGCCAGTATTTTTTTTTTACTGCTGTGGTAAAGCACACATTGCTCTCTCTGGACTGCGCTTGTGCATTGAGAAGCATTATGTGCATTTTTGCATATTGAAAAATGCAGGCAAAGTGTGACCCCTGCTTTAAAGTAACAGCAGAAGATGCAATTCATAGCACTCAGTCAAGTTAGAATATTGCAGAAGTAATCAGGTGATGATACTGCAGATAAAATTAAATAATTTGATTTACAGGGCAAACAAATTGTCTTTTCTCCAGGCTGTTTCAAGATAATTTACATTTAACCTCTTGAGGATCGCAGTGCTAAACCCCCCTAGTGACCAGGCCATTTTTAGTAAAATAGGCCACTGCAGCTTTAAGGCCAAGCTGCAGGGCCGCACAACACAGCACACAAGTGATTCCCCCCCCCCTTTTCTCCCCACCAACAGAGCTCTCTGTTGGTGGGGTCTGATCGCTCCCCCCATGTTTATTTTTGTTTACACAAACATTTTTATTGTTGTTTTTTAATAAAAAATGCTGTTTCTTTAAATATTTTCCCTCCCTCCCCACAGCCGGCCAATCATGGCGATCGGTTGTCATAGGCTTCTGCCTATGAGAGCCGATCGCTCTCCAGTGTCCCAGGGGGCAAGCCGTGTAACACGGTTGTCCGCAGTTCAGAGCTGCTGCCGATCGAAGTGCTGTACATGTAAATAGACGACGATCAGACCGTCCTAACAGTCTCCCAAGCGGCGATTGCCACTCGGAGACTGAAGGCGGGGCGAAGCTCTGCCCCCCAAGCAGGAGATGCGCGCGCAGCCTGCGCGTGACCTCCTGCATTAGCTGGCCCCAGGACTTTATGCCGATCGGCATTAGGCGGTCCTGGGGCTGCCGCCGCGACCACGCCCATCGTTAGGAATTACTTAAAGGATACCTGTGACATGATGAGATAGACATGTGTATGTACAGTGCCTAGCACACAAATAACTATGCTGTGTTCCTTTTTTTTCTTTCTCTGTCTGAAAAAGTTAAATATCAGGTATATAAGTGGCTGACTCAGTCCTGACTCAGACAGGAAGTGACTACAGTGTGATTGTCACTGATGAGAAATTCCCCTTTTTATCTCTTTCCTGCTCTCAGAAGCCATTTTCTGCTAGGTAATTTCAGTGAGTGAGGGTCACACTGTAATCACTTCCTGTCTGAGTGAGGACTGAGTCTGCCACTTACATACCTGATATTAAAAGAGGATCTGTAACGTCATAACGTCCCTTGGGGGGTACTCACCTCGGGTGGGGGAAGCCTCCGGATCCTAATGAGGCTTTCCACGCCGTCCTCCGTCCCTCAGGGGTCTCGCTGCAGCCCTCCATGCAAGATGACGTCAATATTTACCTTCCCGACTCCTGCGCAGGCGCTCTGACGGCTGTCGGCTCCGAAGTAGGCGGAAATACCCGATCGCCGTCGGGTCTGCTCTACTGCGCAGGCGCAAGTTTCCGGCGCCTGTGCAGTAGAGCGGACCCGACTGAGATCGGGTATTTCCGTCTACTTCGGAGCCGAAAGCAGCCACAGCGCCCCCGCTGGAGCCAGCAAAGGTAAATATTGAATTTACAGTCGGGTCTGTCGCCGGCTGTTCGGAGGGCTGCAGCGAGACCCCCGTGGGACAGAGGACGGCGTGGGAAGCCTCATTAGGATCCGGAGGCTTCCCCCACCCGAGGTGAGTACCCCCCAGGGGATGTTTTTGATGTTACAGAGTCTCTTTAAGTCTTTCAGGCAGAGAAAGAAAAAAAAGGAGCACAGCATAGTTATTTGTGTCTCATCTCATCATGTCACATGTCACTTCGGGTATCCTTTAACATTACTTGTATGTATTTATATAGAGATGATATCTTCAAGTACACTCGCCCTGCTGTTGCTCAAATTCCTGGCAGCATTAAATACTATTCCCCCTGTGAGTTGTAGCAACTCAGAGGGAGAAGATAATCGGGGTCCAGTGATCGCTGGAACCCAGAATCACCCGTGCGCAGTATCATAGGCCCCAACCGTCCCGTTTTCATCGGGACGGTCACGATTTGGGGGGCCCCTCCCGCCATCCCGCGCTACCCCCCCTTGTGTCCCGGCCGCTGGGCAAGGGGGGAAAAAAACCTGATCGAGGCACCAGCCGCGGGGGATCCCGTATGCTATTTGGTATTGGTGGCCGCTATTTCTCCCTCCCTCCCTCCTAATGTGCCCCCCAGTGTTCCCCCTGCAGAGATAAATGCGCAGCAGCGGAGCGGGCTGTCATTATTGCCTCTCCGACCACCGGCATCTGGCTCTTCTAGGCTTCCGGCTTCCTGTGACGTCACAGGAAGCCGGAAGCCGAGAAGACCAGACGAGATCCCGGTAGTCGGAGAGGCAATGGTAAGACTTATGACAGCCCGCTCCGCTGCTGCGCATTTATCTCTGCAGGGGGGACACTGGGGGGCACATTAGGAGGGAGGGAGGGAAAAATAGCGGCCACCCATACCAAATAGCATACGGGATCCCCCGCGGCTGGTGCCTCGATCAGGTTTTTCTCTCCCCTCCTCCACACCCACGGGCACCCTGGCGCCCCCCCCCCCCCCCGTCAGAAGTAAGATTAATTAATAAAATACAAATATTTATTTTTTACAAAAAAGGTGGGCGTGACTAGGGATGTTGGGGGTGTGGTTAGGGGGTGTGGCCTGTGTCCCGGTTTGTGAAGTTTAAATGTTGGGAGGTATGCAGTATGTGGACTCAGGCGCAGCCAGCGCACAGCACCAGAACCACCCACTTCACCCCCCTTACCCCAGCCCTGTTCCATGCTGGGCATAGAAATAACAACTCTCTGTACCCGATGTGTAAAAACAATAGCCTCTACTCACGAGTGAGGCTTTGTTCACATTGCGTTCGTCTCGCGTGTCCCATAGCGTTGGCCTGTTTTTGAAGCATCTTTTTTTCCCAATTCCCGGCGCTTGGGTGGGCGATTTGTTTTTGTGCTTAGCGTTTTTCTAAGCGTTTTTTCCGAGCAGTTTTTTAATTCACTCCCTGACGCAAGTCAGGAAGTGAACTCTTTGACCCGGAAGAGAATTAATACAATGTATTTATTCAGGGCTGTGGAGTCGGTCCAAAAATCCACCGACTCCGACTCCGACTCCTCAGTTTAGGATTCCACCGACTCCGACTCCGACTCCACGACTCCGACTCCTCTAATTTGCATATTACAATTTTGTTGATTAAAAGTATGTAACATGAAATTCGTCTCTTAACTGCCAACGCTTAGGAATTTTACAAGACAACTGAAGTGAGAAGGATATGTAGACTACTATATTTAGACTAAAACTAGTCCTTGGTAAGAGTACTTGTAAAAGGTACAAACCGGAACAAAGAACATCTATCAGGCCCTAGGCAATGTAAGTGTGGGTACATGTAAGAATGATGTGCAGGTACTCTGCAGGGGAATGAGGAGATTGTAAACAGACAACACCTCTGTGTTCAATGTGCACAGCATTCTCAGTGGATTCCCTGTAGCTCTGTGGGGAGTGCATATGTAGAGTATAGTACTACTGTGTAACAAAGTAAACCTGAGACAGATGAAATTAAAGTTTTATACATACCTGGGGCTTCCTCCAGCTGCCTTCAGGATAATCAGTCCCTCGTTGTCCTCCTCCACCACCTGGATCTTCTGCTATGAGTCCAGGTACTTGAGCCAGTCAGGCGTAGTGCGCAGGGCTGTGGAGTCGGTCCAAAAATCCACCGACTCCGACTCCTCAGTTTAGGATTCCACCGACTCCGACTCCACGACTCCGACTCCTCTAATTTGCATATTACAATTTTGTTGATTAAAAGTATGTAACATGAAATTCGTCTCTTCACTGCCAACGCTTAGGAATTTTAAAAGACAACTGAAGTGAGAAGGATATGTAGACTACTATATTTATTCCCTTTAGACTAAAACTAGTCCTTGGTAAGAGTACTTGTAAAAGGTACAACCGGAACAAAGAACATCTATCAAGTTTGGGTGCATGTAAGAATGATGTGCAGGTACTCTGCAGGGGAATGAGGAGATTGTAAACAGACAACACCTCTGTGTTCAATGTGCACAGCATTCTCAGTGGATTCCCTGCAGCTCTGTGGGGAGTGCATATGTAGAGTATTGTACTACTGTGTAACAAAGTAAACCTGAGACAGATGAAATTAAAGTTTTATACATACCTGGGGCTTCCTCCAGCCGCCTTCAGGATAATCAGTCCCTCGTTGTCCTCCTCCACCACCTGGATCTTCTGCTATGAGTCCAGGTACTTGAGTCAGTCAAGCGTAGTGCGCATGCACACACTCCGCCGCCAGGAGCATACTACACCTGTGCAGCACTATTGCGCAGGTGCAGAATGTTCCTGGCTGTGGAAGCGGGGTGCGGCCGGACAGCGCTGACTGGCTGAATTACCAGGACTCATAGCAGAAGATCCGGGTGGTGGAGGACAGTGAGGGACTGATTAGCCTGAAGGGGGCTGGATGAAGCCCCAGGTATGTATAAAACTTTACTTTTCATCCGTCTCAGTTACCCTTTAATTTGTAGTCACCAAACCAAATTTTAATAACATATCAAATTATTTTATTTCATCAGCAAAGGGAGTGCATACATTTGCATAAATCAGCATCAATGCAGAATTATTTCCATCTCGTTGACCATCTCTATTAGTGACATAGCTACACATCAGGCTTTATTCTTACAGCATAGATGTTATTTAGTATATATAAGAGATTCCTGTGTACACATCATATATACAGTCACAATCAGATATGTATATCTGACCTTAAAAATACGGGGACTGCTTTATTGAAGCAGCACAAGTAACTAATTTTGATTGGTTTATTTCATTTTTGTGGACTAAGCACAGCTATTACTGTATATATACTGTATATATACATTATTTTTAATGACTATTATCTGAGAAATAGAACAATTTTATCATATTTTCTATTTTAATTACAGTTACAAATTCATTAGGAGTCGGAGTCGGTGCATTTTTTCCCGACTCCGACTCCAGGCACCCAAAATTGCCAGACTCCACGACTCCGACTCCACAGCCCTGTATTTATTATTAAAAACGCAATCGCTACACAAAGCGATTTTGTGAGTGTTTTGCGTTTCTCCTATACTTTCCATTGAACGGACAGCGCACGACCCGCGCTGATATGAACCTTTTCATAGACATTTATTGCACAAGCGTTTGGTGGGCGATTTTAAAAATCGCCCGCGTGTAAAAGAAACCCGAAACCGCCTGCAGTGTGAACAAGCCCTTATTGCATAGAGTGTCGGATGACCATGTCCACATTCACAATGCTTTACACCTGTAATTACCGTTTGCGGAGAAAAGTGATAAAAGTGTGGTAACATCAGCAAAAATTCATTATTTTAGAGGTAAAATCCGCAAAAATAAAATTCATAATGAAAAAGACCGCATTGTTTCATCCTCAATTACCAATTTATTTTTTTTATCACCTGTATATACCTGGAGCTATTTTTCACTTTATATCCAGTTACATGTATTTGTGAATGTGGGAAAAAAACAGTAATTACAGCCGTCAGTCATTTTTCATTTCCAAATTTCTTTACCGCACATTTAAAATGGTGGCCACTGTCTAGACAGGCTGGAGAAGTGATAATAGAGTTGCATGAATAATGATATGAAAACTGACCTGGTTCTGTTTTGGTTAGCCAATAGCCATGCCTTCCTACCGAAGTACTGCTGGGGAAGGCAGTTTCCTGCCCTTGCTGAGGCTCACTGAGGCTGCTGCTGACTGTGCCTCATCCCCTCGTGCAGGCCAGAAGTTTCCTCAGAGCAGATCAGTGGGCGTGGCCTGAGAGGCACTAATGCCTGTCACAGGCAGGAGTAGTGGAGTGCCAAGCACAGTATCCTCAGTGCACTGCCCACCACAGTGTGGCAGCTATAGCATAACAACTACCAAAGCTGCCAAAGTGCTTCCCTGCTGCTGAATGGAGATATCAGCTGCTGCACTAGATAGGAGGGGAGAACAGTCATAGTAAGTACCATGGTGGATTTTGTTTTCATTACAATTAAAGCAGCCCATACACTCAGCCGATTTTCTGGCCGACCGATCGATCGCGATCGATCGATCGATCGATCGCAAATCGGTTGGCCAATCGACCGATCGACGGCCGATTTCGATCGATTTCGATGGATTTCCATCGAACTTGCAGGGTGGAAAATTCAGGTCGATCTGATGAGATTGCTTATCAGTTTGCATTGGCCTTAAAGAGGAGCTGTTAGGTATAAGGTCTCAGAGAAAATAAACACATATATCAGTAGCTAAAGATTGGCTGTACTTACATTACATATGCATTTCACTGTCCACGTTTGGATTCAGGGCCGCCATCAGAAATTTTGGGGCCCCTCACACAACATCAAGCCTGGGCCCCCCTACAGACTGCTGTGCACGCCCAGTACAGTGCCCCAGTATAGCCAGTACAGTGCCCCAGTATAGCCAGTATAGTGCCCCAGTATAGCCAGTACAGTGCCCCAGTATAGCGCGCCAGTATAGTGCCCCAGTATAGCTAGTATAGTGCCCCAGTGTAGCCAGTATAGTGCCCCAGTATAGCCAGTATAGTGCCCCAGTATAGTGCCCCAGTATAGCCAGTATAGTGCCCCAGTATAGCGCCCCAGTATAGCGCCCCAGTATAGCTAGTATAGTGCCCCAGTATAGCCAGTATAGTGCCCCAGTATAGCCAGTATAGTGCCCCAGTATAGCTAGTATAGTGCCCCAGTATAGCCAGTACAGTGCCCAGTAAAGCCAGCACAGTACCCCAGTATAGCCAGTATAGTGCCCCAGTATAGTCAGTATAGTGCCCCAGTATAGCCAGTACAGTGCCCCAGTATAGTGCCCCAGTATAGTCAGTATAGTGTCCCAGTATAGCCAGTATAGTGCCCCAGTATACCCAGTACAGTGCCCCAGTATAGCCAGTACAGTGCCCCAGTATAGTGCCCCAGTATAGCCAGTACAGTGCCCCAGTATAGCCAGTACAGTGCCCCAGTATAGCGCGCAAGTATAGTGCCCAGTATAGCCAGTACAGTGCCCCAGTATAGCCAGTACAGTGCCCCAGTATAGCGCGCAAGTATAGTGCCCCAGTATAGCTAGTATAGTGCCCCAGTGTAGCCAGTATAGTGCCCCAGTATAGCTAGTATAGTACCCCAGTATAGCTAGTACAGTGCCCCAGTATAGTCAGTATAGTGCCCCAGTATAGCGCGCAAGTATAGTGCCCCAGTATAGTCAGTATAGTGCCCCAGTATAGTCAGTATAGTGCCCCAGTATGGGTAGGTGGTGCTCGTCCCCGCCGCTGTTGTTACCTTAACAGCGGCGCTCTCCCCTCTCCGGCGCGTACTTTCCAGCAGCATCTCCCGGCTGCTCTGTGTGAGGCGGCAGGAAGCATGGCAGCGGCTTCCTGTAACGGCGATCTGTATCGCCGTTACTATGGGAACCGAGCCATGCTTCCTGCCGCCTCACACAGAGCAGCCAGGAGATGCTGCTGGAAAGTACGCGGCGGAGAGGGGAAAGCGGCCGCTGCTAAGGTATTAACAGCGGCGGCCGCTGGGGGAGGGGACGTGGGAAAAGACCTCTCAGGAGGTTAATGCCTGGGGGGGGGGGGGGCGAGGCTGCGGGCCCTAGGCCCACCCCGGGCCCGTGACAGCAGTCACGCTTGTACCCCCCTGATGGCGGGCCTGTTTGGATTTCACAGAATTTTTATATAGTATATGCAGAGAATGATGCTCCTGACAGCCCATGGCAGGTTCCATGTTTGTGAAGCCAAATGTGTCGTCATGTCCTGCCTGCTTCTGATCACAGAGGAGCTAGTACAGAATAACACAGTGTGCAGTGAATATTAATGAGCCATGTGGCTAGGAACAATAGCGGACTCCTGCAGTGTACGCTGCCCCGGAGATTTATCTGTGCTGTGGCTGGACTGCGTTAGAAGCTGCTGAAACTTGATCCCGTCTTCTCCTTAGCAGCCGAGGGGAGGGCCCCAGAATGCTTTGCAGTATGGAATGCGGCTTGCGTCCTCCTTAGGAGCTTAGCTGTGCTGATAAGCACACATTAAATGTAAGAGAGATCTTTATCTTTAGTAATGTCTTTTTGGCTTCTGTCTAAACTGTTTAACACAGGAGAATAGAGGTTTAAATTAGCTTCTGCAGCCTGACAGTTAAGCAGCCCATACACTCAGCCGATTTTCTGGCCGACCGATCGATCCCGATCGATCGATCGATAGATCGATTGCAAATCGGTTGGCCAATCGACCGATCGACGGCCGATTTCGATCGATTTCGATGGATTTCCATCGAACTTGCAGGGTGGAAAATTTAGGTCGATCTGATGAGATTGCTTATCAGTTTGCATTGGCCTTAATGGAAATCTGATGGCAAAAAAATGCCATCAGACCGAATTTCAATAGATTTCAAACTGAAATCTATTGGAATTCTATCCTGGTAAAAAATGTTCTAAAAACGCATCAGATAGATCATCAGATGCATTTCTTATCTATCTGCTGCCAATCTGACGAGTGTATGGGCACCTTTACTCTTTAATGGAAATCTGATGGCAAAAAAATGCCATCAGATCGAATTTCAACAGATTTCAAACTGAAATCTATTGGAATTCTATCCTGGTAAAAAATGTTCTAAAAACGCATCAGATAGATCATCAGATGCATTTCTTATCTATCTTCTGCCAATCTGACGAGTGTATGGGCACCTTTAGGCTCACTTTGCTAATGTTGGCTGGGCCTTTGCAGGAGTTGCCTGGCATCGTTATCAGGCGCTGATTGGTGCTTTTCAAGTGGACCTGAACTCAGAACTTACTCTCTGCTCTAAAAGATACGCAACAACATAATAACCTTTTAGGCCCCATTCACACTAGGGTTTTGCAGGAGTGATTTTTCCGCGATTAAAAAATCACTGGACACTGCAGCGTTTTGGGAGCAATCGTGATTAGCGGTGCTATGCATGCTAGTCGCAATCCCGAATCGCCAGCAAACTGCTGCATGTCACGCATTTGCGGTTAACGCTAACCACAAATGTGGCAGTGAGAACACTGCCATAGGCTTACATGGGTTAGCGGTTTTTAACAGGCACGTGCAGAGGGGGGTGCCCAGGCACCCCCTCTTTTTAAAAACCTTCAAAAAAGGCCCCTCTCGCGGGGCAAAATAAGCTCCGCCCCTGATCTCGATAAGCCCCACCCACGGGAAGCTCCGCCCCCGCCTGGGACACTTTGAAGTGAAGAGGCCCAGACAGGAATCCTAGTGTGACATACTGACCTCTCCCTCCACCTAGGACCCATACTGACTTCTACCTCCCCCAGCACCCATAGTGACCTCTCCCTCCACCTAGTACCCACAGTGACCACTCCCTCCCCTAGCACCCACAGTGACCTCTCCATCCACCTAGCACCCACAGTGACTTCTCCCTCCACCTAGGACCCATACTGACCTCTCCCTCCCTAGTACCCACAGTGATATCTCCCATCACCTAGCACCCACAGTGACCTCTCCCTCCACCTAGCACCCACAGTGACCTCTCCCTTACTCAGCACCCACAGTGACCTTTCCCTCCATCTAGCTCCCACAGTGACCTCTCCTCCACCTAGCACCCACAGTAACCTCTCCCTCCCCCAGCACCCACAGTGACCTCTCCCTCCCCAGCTCTAGCAGTGATCCTGCCTACCCCAGCACCCACACTGACCTATCCCTCCTCCAGCACCCACAGTGATCTTTCCCTCCCCCAGTGGCTACCCTCCTTTCCCCTGCAGCACCCACAGGGACCTCCCATCCCAAAAGCAGCACCTACAGTGATCACTCCCATTGCAAGCGCCCACAGGGGCCTCTCCCAACACCAAGCATCCACTCCCTCCTCCATTAACTACACTGACTATCCAGGCACCCACAGTAACCTCCCCTTCCTCCAGCACCCATACTGATCTCTTCCTTCCACAGCACCCGCAGTGAATTACCCTTCCCCCAGCACCCACACTGACCTCTACCTCCCTTAGCAGCAAGCAACTATGCCATTCACAGCAGCACCCATAGTGACCTCCCCCTCTACCTCCCCCAAGACCCACAGTGACCTCCCCCAAAGGACCCACAGTGACCTCCCTTTCCTCCAGCACTCATACTGACCTCTACCTTCCTCAGCACCCACAGTTACTCCCCCCAGCACCCACAGTGACCTACCCTTCCCCCAGTACCCACACTGAGCTCTACCTCCCCCAGCAACCACACTAACCTCTACCTCCCCTAGCAGCAACTATGCTATTCATAGCAGTACCCACAGTGATCTCCCACCCCCTGCACCCACAACAATTCCACCAATGTTCAGCACCCACATTACACTCAACCAGTAACCCCCACTATAGCAAGCACCCAGTACTTGCACCCTGCACCAAATACTCACATCTGGCCTTAATATGACACTTTGTACTTGCATCAAACAGCCACATGACACCCAGTACCTGCACCCCTTCACCCTATAGCTGGCACCCAGTATTCACACCCACATGACACAGTACTTGCACCCAGCCCCAACATGGCACTCACTACTCACACCTGCACACCGCCTTCACATGGCACCCACTATCTGCACTCACATAACTAGTACTAGCACCCAAAGTACCTGCACTCAGAACCCACATAACACACAATGCCCACCCATAGCTAGCACCCAGTGCAGGCATGGCACCAAGTATTCGCACCTATGATACCCAGTACCTGCACCCAACACCCACATGCTTCATCTGCAGTAGTTCCAGTTGCACTAAGCCTCCACTTAGTGCCCAGTACAAACACCAAGCACTCACATATGACATCCAGTACTTGCACCCAGAACTCACAAGGGACTGAGTACCTGCAATCAACACCTACATGATAGTTGATACACACCCATACAGCCAGAATCCACATGACACCCTGTGTCAGCACCCAGTACCCACATGGCACCCGGCATCTGCCTTTAGCACCCACATGACAACAAATACCCCACTATCCAGCATCCATCACCCATATGTCACCATGTACTCACTCCCAGTACCCACTTGGCACTCAGTATTGGCACCTAAGACCCACATACCCCCATAATCAACACCCACATGGCACAGTACTCACACGTCACCAAGTTCCAAAGCCATTATATGCACCCAGTACCCATCTATGGCCAGCACCCAAATAGCACCCAGTACCCATCCTTGGTCCGAACCCATATGAGACTCAGTACTCTCCCATGGCACACATCCAGACCACACATGGCACTCCCTACTAACATGTCCAACACTCACATGTCTGCCTGTACCAATTAACACTCACATGGCACCCACTATTGTTTATCACCATCTGCTACTCATTCAGCACCCAATACTGCATAGCACCCACTGCAAATAAACACCTAATACAAACTGGACCTTGGTGCCCACAGCAGCTTGACACAGACTGTACTTTGGCATCTCGACACCCACTGCAACTTAGCACAAAGTGAACCTTTGCATCTTACCACCCACTGTATCCGGGCACCCGCTGCACCTTGGCACTTACTGCAGTTTTGCATCTACTAATGCTTAGCAACCACTGCGTATTGGTAACCCCTTCTTCTTTGCCTGAAAAGAGGCTTGGGTGCTGATCAAGAGGGACAGAGGTCCCAGTAATGAAAGGTGAGTCTGTGCCTCCACTGTGGGCTCCACTGTGCCCACTCTAACCTACTAACAGTGGGCACCTACCACTGGTGATTTGAGGGTGGTGGCGCCAAAAGAGTTGGTTGAAAGGAGACACAAAGTCTGCCTGATACTGCTATAAAGGTGTGTGTGTGTGTGTGTGTGTGTGTGTGCGCGTGCGTGCGTGCGTGCGTGCGTGTGTGTGTGTGTGTGTGTGTGTGTGTGTGTTAAAACTGCCTTCTGCTTTTTAGAGAGGGGATATTACATACACAATTTAGCATGATTTATCAATTTCAAATTTGAGCACCACCCCTGTGAGGATCCTCTGCACGGCCCTGCCTCTTCCTGCAGCACCCACACTGACCTCTACTTTTCCCAGCACCCACCCCTTCCCCTCATAGCTGGCACCCAGTACTCACACTCACATGACGCCAAGTATCTGCACCCTGGCCTAAAATTGCACCCAGTACTCACACCTGCACACAGCTTTCACATGGCCCCCACTATCTGCACCAAGCACCCACTTAACCCGTACCCGCACCTAAAGTACCTGCATTCAAAACCCATGTGATAACCAAAGCCCACCCATAGCCAGTACCCAGTACAGGCATGGTGCCAAGTATTCGCACCCATGTCACATTCAGTACCTGTACCCAGCACCCACATGACTTCCAGTACATGCACCCAGATCTTACATGGCACTAAGTACTTGCAATCAACACCCGCATCACACTCGATCTGTAGCCAGAACCCACATGACACTCTGTACTCACACTCAGAACCCACATCGCACCCAGTATCTGCATTCAGCACCCACATGACAACCAATACCCCCATAGCCAGAAACGAGGAGGGGGGCATGCAGGGGAAGACGTTGCCAGGCCGCTTTTTTAAATTTGAGCACCCCCCACTTAAGGACCCTCTGCACGGCCCTGGTTTTTAAAAACCGCCAGCGTTTTGCGCTGAGCGAGAATTGCGCAATTCCCACTCAAGTGTGAATGAGCCCTTAAAGGGAGTCTGAAGCGATTTTAAAGGAGTTCCCTGCATGTCTAAAAATACAAAAAACCTGACACTTACCTGGGGCGTCTATCAGTAATGTCCCCCGCAGTCCTCCTCCGATGCTCCCTTGCCCGCCGCCAACCTGCTAATTATTCGTCTAACTAGACGGCCGTGGCCGCGCGCATGCTCGCTTCCGCCCACGTTATCAGGAGCTCACTGCGCAGTACAAGAAAACTTCGTACTGCGCCTGCGCAGTAAGCCACGGCCGCGCAGCCAGAGTTCTATGCGTCTAGTTAGCAGGTTACCGGCGGATGGGAACGGAGCATTGGAGGAAGACGGCGCGGGACATTACAGCTGCAGAGGGGCGATAGAAGCCCCAGGTAAGTGTCAGTTTTTGTATTTTTAGACATGCAGAGAACCCCTTTAAGAACAAAAAACAGGTACTTATCTAAGGAGAGGGAAGGCTCTGGGTCCTATAGAGCCTTCCCATTCTCCTCACAGTCCCCGCGTACCCCAATAGGCTCCACTTTAGCAGTCTATGATCTGTTTTGGCTGGGCTTCAGAAGTCTTCGGATGCACTCGGGCTTCCAATGACAGGCGGCTCTGTACTGCGCACGTATAAGCGCCCTCTCTCACGCACTCATGCTTGCGTAGTACAGAGCCGCCTGTCTTTGGGAGCACAAGTGCTTTGTTAAATCGCTACAGATAGAAGAACATTTCTTTGTTGCAGCTGATAGAAATCCTACAAGACATCTGCAGTGTGTCTACTGCCTGCGTTTATGGAAGCAGACATATTGTTAACATCCTGTGTTTACCAATTAGCTTCTCTGCCATGGCAGTCAGGTGACACAGGGGAGAGATCAAATTACAACTTGTGATTAGACACAGATGAGGGGAAATTAGCTAAACTCTAAATAAATACAGGGTGCATTTCTCTTTGTTCTCCTTCTGAAATTAGCTAAACTCTAAATAAATACAGGGTGCATTTCTCTTTGTTCTCCTTCTGTCCTGTGCAAGAGTTCAGGTCCACTTTAAAAGGCTTTTCATCCAAGTAAGAAGATCCGCGCACCAGGACAGGCTGCTTCTAATTTATAACTTATTACAGGCCTTGACATAGGCCTCGTATACATGTTAGGTGAAACCGGTTAAGGAGGCCAATAACAATTGCCTCTGCAACAATCTGTCATGTCTGCATCGGCATCTGACTGCTCTGGCAGCAATCAGCCTGGCGGATCAATTCGTCTGAACACTCGCCGAGCGCATATTTCTGTGCACTCAACTAGCTCCTGTCGTGTGACATCACTTGTGTCGGCCCTTCCTACCCCGACCTCCTTTCCCCCTACATAGTAACAGAACACATCCCTAGTCTGCAAGCAAGCGTCACATCCGCTCGGTGTCAGCCCTGCAATGTCGCCTGGGAGACACTAAATTTTAATTTTCATGTCCGCTCATTTTGATGAGGGGGAAGGGAGAGCATCCATATATATATATATATATATATAATGATCATGAAGGGCTTGATTCACAAAAGAGTGCTAACTGATAGCACGGCCATTTCCGCGTGAATTTTCGCATTGCGCGTGATCGCGAATGTTCACGCGAAACGATAACGTTTTCAAGCGAAAACGTGATTTTTCTTGCAAAACCAATATTGTTTGCGCGCGAAAATTCGCACTTGCACGCGAAAAACTTTATCGTTTCGCATAAAAATTCGCAATCACGCGCAATGCGAAAATTTGCATTAAAACGGTCGTGCTATCAGTTAGCACTCTTTTGTGAATCAAGCCCGAAATGTTGACAGTAAGCGGTTGTCTCTATCAGACCATTCGGGGCTGGTGCACACCAGAAGAGGTTTTCTGAGCGCTTTGTGATTTTAAAAGCTCCTGCTAATTTTATCCTATGTGTTTGTGCACACTGGAGCAATGTGATTTTGTAAAAATTCCCCATAGCATTGCGTTAGCAAGAGCTTTTAAAATCTCTAGCGTTTAAAGAGAAACTGAGGCGGATTTATGCAATTTTAAAGGGAAGGTTCAAGCAAAATAAAAAAATGAGTTTCACTTACCTGGGGCTTCTACCAGTCCCATGCAGCCATCATGTGCCCTCGCAGTCACTCACTGCTGCTCCCATCCCCCGCTGGCAGCTTGCCGACCTCGGAGGTCGGCGGGCCGCATTGCGTACGTTTTTACGCATTCCCGCTAATGCAAGAACATTAACACATACATTTTTACGCGTTACTGGTTCAATACGTAAATTTTTACGCATTGAACCAGTAATGCGTAAAAATGTATGCGTTAATGTTCCTGCACTAGTGGGAATGCGGCCCGCCGACCTCCGAGGTCGGAAAGCTGCCAGCGGGGGACTGGAGCAGCAGTGAGTGACTACGAGGGCACAGGATGGCTGCATGGGGCTGGTAGAAGCCCCAGGTAAGTGAAACTCATTTTTTTATTTTGCTTGGACCTTCCCTTTAACCACTTGCCGACCGCACGCTTATACCGTGCATCAGCAAAGTGGCAGCTGCAGGACCAGCGACGCAGTACTGCGTCGCCAGCTGCAGGCTGATTAATCAGGAAGCAGCCGCTCGCGCGAGCGGCTGCTTCCTGTCAAATCACGGCGGGGGGCTCCGTGAATAGCCTGCGGGCCGCCGATGGCGGCTCGCAGGCTAAATGTAAACACAAGCGGAAATAATCCGCTTTGTTTACATTGTACGGCGCTGCTGTACAAGGTGTAAGGCAGATCGGCGATCCCCGGCCAATCAGCGGCCGGGGATCGCCGCCATGTGACAGGGGACGTCCTGTCACAGGCTGCACAGGACGGATAGCGTCCTGTGCAGCCCCGATCACCAGGGGGCCAGGTAGGAGAGGGGGGAAGCGGAATTTCGCCGCGGAGGGGGGCTTTGAGGTGCCCCCCCGCCAGCCACACGCAGGCAGGAGAGATCGGACCCCCCCAGCACATCATCCCCCTAGTGGGGAAAAAAGGGGGGTGATCTGATCTCTCTGCCTGGTGTTTGATCTGTGCTAGGGGCTGTAGAGCCCACCCAGCACAGATCACATAATTCAATGCTGGTCCTTAAGGGGGGGGTAAAGGGTGGGTCCCCAAGTGGTTAATAGGACACAGAGGCATGTCCTGTGCACAATGACATGCCTCTGTGTCTTTCTGCACTCCCCCCCCCCCCCCGGGCTCTGCTGTCCCCCCTGAAAAATACCGCCAGGCTACTGCTTTGCACCAGCCCTCAGGCTTCGTTTCCACTGTAGTGTGAAACTTTCGCATCCAAAAAATGTTATAAGATTTATCTGATTGGTAATAATTCACTTGTAAATATGTACGCGTTGTATGCAAATTTTCCTATGTGAAAATTCGTATTAGTCAAATGTAACATAATCTGCCTAGTAACAGCTTAGTCATGACTGCTGACATCTTCCTGTAACTATAGATTTAAAGTGAACCTAAAGCCGATAAAAATAATGAGATTAACTCACCTGGGGCCTCCCTCAGCCCCCTGCAGCCGATCGGTGCCCTCGCAGCTCCGCTCCGATGTCCCAGGACCCGCCGGCGAGCACTTCCGGTTTCGCCGTCACTCGCCGTCACCAGCCGACAGGCATGGGAACGCGAGTGATTGTTCGCGTTCCCAGCCTGTATATCGCCCCCTATGCTGCTATTGCGGCCTGGCCACAATAGCAGCATAGGGGGCTGTATACAGGCTGGGAACGCGAACAATCACTCGCGTTCCCATGCCTGTCGGCCGGTGACGGCAAAACCGGAAGTGCTCGCCGGCGGGTCCTGGGACATCGGAGCGGAGCTGCGAGGGCACCGATCGGCTCCAGGGGGCTGAGGGAGGCCCCAGGTGAGTTAATCTCATTTTTTTTTATCGGCTTTAGGTTCACTTTAATGCTAATTTTCGCGCAAATAACGCAAATGGAAACAGCCCCATTCACTACCATTAGTTGTCAATGCGAATTTTCTGAGAGAAAAATCTGACACAAAACGCACAAGTGGAAACCTAGCCTTAGAACCACACTTATGTCCACGGGAAAGACTGCAGTTTTTGCAGAGGTCATGTTCACAGTGGTGCGGTATAAAGGCTGATTTGAAACACAGCTCGCCACACTGCAATGCACCAGCAGGGTGGTGGGCACGTTGCAGTACGGAGTGCAGTACAGTAACCATGCAGTGCATTACCACAAAAAGCACGCCTTAAAGGACATCCAAGTTGAAAATAAACTGATGAGAAAAACAATTGTATCTATCCTCAGTCTCCTAAAAATGACTTTTTTTAGATATCCCACAATTTTATTTTATATTTAAATCTAGTTTTTAAAGTTTTACTGTTTCATCGTCTCTACTCAATGACACCTTCATTGAAGTATGTCAGAGTTCACTTCTATGAATTATTGACCCTTTTTATCTCTTTCCTGCTCTCGGAAACCATTTACTGGCAGGAAAGTGTTTTATGGCTGTAATTACTTATCGGTGAGGGTTATGCTATAGTCTGACCCAGTCCGATCCAGTCCAGACACGGATAGAAACTGTCACTTCCATACCTGATGTTTAATTTTTTCCGGCAGAGAAAGGAAATAAAAAGGAACACAGCATAGTTATTTGTGTGTTTGGCACTGTACATATACATGTCTATCTCATCATGTCATATGTCACCTCGGTTGTCCTTACGGTTACAGTGAAGCAGAGGTTTCATTGACTCTATGCTTCACTGTATGCAATGCAATGTGT
Source organism: Hyperolius riggenbachi (assembly GCF_040937935.1). Classification (NCBI taxonomy): domain Eukaryota; kingdom Metazoa; phylum Chordata; class Amphibia; order Anura; family Hyperoliidae; genus Hyperolius; species Hyperolius riggenbachi. The sequence continues at coordinate 105,713,460 of NC_090655.1, forward strand.
GGGTAACATGCAGCATCTCTTTCCCGATCCATTGTGCTGCATTCCTGTTGCTACAGGGAACACAATGCAATGGTCACTGTGAACGTGGCTTAACCTCCTTAGCGTTAACCTGGAGACAGGCTCAGGCCGGAGATCCGCAGCTGGATCCATGGCAGGTGTGTAACGTGCAGGGCTGCCGCAGATCTATCTAGCTGTATGATTTTTAGGGTCTAAAAGGGTGTGGAAAAATTGCACCGCTTTCAGAACCTAAAATCTGGAAATAATCATACCGCCAAACAAATTTACATACTCCTGCATGAATTCGGAAATATTTCCATCTCAGGATTCCCTAAGGGCTCTTTCCCACTAAGACGTTGCGTTATATGCGATGTTAAAGTCGCATAACGTGCCCGTAACGCAACGCATGTGAGCTTTGAAGTTGGACGTTATATAGAGCCGCGTTGTGCGTCTCTTGATGCGCCCGTGATGCATACTTTTTGACGCATACTATCGGACGAAAACGGCGCATGCGGCAAATAAAAAATAAAACAAAAACCATGTAACGATTGGTGTCAGCAAGAACAGATTTTCTGATTATTGGTGATCTGCAGTATCACCAATAATACAGATGTTATTGCATACAAATCCACAGCGCTTGGTACTCAGATCGGCATCTGCAGTAACCCCACAGTGCTCAAAATCATGTTTCCATAGTGACCATCACCAGAAATAAATCGAGAAAGGTCATTTCTCCATCCAAGAAACATATAAACATTTATTAGAAGCTGAATCTACATCACATATACAATGACTTACTTCCAGGGTCCTTTTGACAGGGACCCTTAGTAGTTAAAAGCATATAGTGTAACCCAGTACACATTTAAAATCCAAAAACGATCTCATATAAGTTGCCCAGTCTCCAGTTCCTACTGGTTTCGGCCTTGCGCCATCATCAGAGGAGCGGGTGATGCACAGTAAGACAATGTAGAGTGATCACTCGAGGAGCAAGTGATGCAGACTGTACTGCAACAGGTGATCTCCTGAGGGGCAGGAGATCCAGACAGTACTGTAAATAGCTAGTCACCTGAGGAGCAGGTGATTACGGCTGTACTGCAGCTATCAATCAAAACACTGTGAGATGTATATAGGTGGGTATGGACCAGACCAAACAAAATCTACTCAGATTCTTTTTATGAAAATATCTACAAAAAACTTTTATTGATTACTGTATCAAAACACCACCATTTAAAAATGTGAGCCTCCCAAACCTCCCACACCAAGCACCCACCCCACCTGACAAGCCCCTCCCCTGCAACCTACAATCTCCCTTACTCAAAAATAGCCTCAACTTAACCTATGATCAAAATTGCAGTGATGCATATGCATCTGCCCCACTGCAAGCCCACAGTCACCGGTATATCCGTCTGAGGTCAGACTCCCAATGTCCAATCAGCCTGTGATCTTATCTGGTCCACACATTGATATTGGATCGTAAGACCGAATCCACGTGGAAAATATGAAAGTTCCAGTTGTAGACCAAACGGACAATTCAATGCAATAACATCAAGTATCATTGTGTTAGTTCATGTATTCCCAGTGTGAACACCATAGAAAGGAACATTGGGCTAGCAGATTGATAAGCCAGGATCGTTATGTCCAATGGGAAACAATAGGCAAGGGAGCCCAGCAAGAGTAGTAAGCCACAGCAGCATAAGCCTCTAATCAAAGTAACAGGGAGAGGCGTCCAGGCGTACAACTTCCCTTCATAAGGTATAGTATATGCCACACACAGCTTCAGCCCAGTTCAATCAGGTTAGTAACGGCATTCAGCACAGTTCAATCAGGTGGATAGCAGCATAAGCAAAACAGCAAGCAGGCCCCCAGCGCAGTTTAGCCAGTTATTGGCAGCATGAGGAAACAACCAAGATTTTAAGCAACATGGAACGTTCTTACATGTGCTGTGGTTCTCCACTGGAGTCAGCCAGGAATAACTCGCTAGGCAGCTTGGATGTTCTGCGACTGATCCGTCATTGTAGGTTGGTCTCCGGCTGAGGCTGACAGATGCTGAATGCTAGGTGAGGCTGCCGGGTGAGCTGGATGTCCAGGAGCAAGGGTAGTGGCCAGGCAGATTCCAGGTGCGTGGTGCGGGGAGGCCGGGACGCAGCACATGCGTCCTCGACCGGTTTCGCCGGACTTCCGGCTTCCTCTGGAGGTATAACACTTCCTGTGTCGCCTCCTATTTATTCCCCCCAAGGTCCGGAATGGACGGAGAGGTCACGCCACGCCCGCCCCCACCAGCGGCCAATGCCGGGCGGGAGGGCGGAGCCGGCCGACGCCGCGGGCAGACGCAACTCATCCACCCGCAGCGTCACCACAGCACCGCCCACCCGCCCGAACAACCGCCGGGCGGCGGGGCGGGGCAGGCAGACACCACGCGAAGGCCGCCAAGCAACCCACACGGCGCGTCCGCCAGGCCCCGCCCCCACGCCCAAACACGCCGCCGGAGGGGGCGGGCGAGGACGAACACAACACCAGCCCACGTCAGACCAGGAAGAGAAACCACTGAGAGGCAGCACCAGGTAAACAAAACCTGTATCCTCCCCAAATGCAATATATAGAACATTAGCTTTTAAAATTACAAACACCATAGAAACTAATCTCGATAAATAGTGACAGTAAAGAACATCCTATCCATAATCATGCAAATGCCCAGGAACTTAACATAAATCCCGGCTCATATCAACATAAGCCGCGTATCTAAATATTCCTGGTATCTAGGCCAACATCAGCCCATAATATGGCAAATATCTATACAATGATCTCACAACTCCGTGTCTGGCGATGTGCGGTAAGAAACCCCCCCCACCCCCCCCACCCACGAGATCCACAGAACCTGTCACAGAAACCAGATCAGCCAAAGCTCCCACAGACCCATCAGAGTGGCAAAAACGATGCATAACTATTATGCTCGTTCAGACCGGGGGGCCTAGTGGCCTCCAGTTCAAAAATCCATCGTGACTCCTTTTGTAATAATAGGCGATCCATGTCCCCACCTCTGATGGAGGCATGGATCCGATCAAGGCCTACAAATCGCATTGCGGTAGGACTACCCGCATGCATGGTTTTAAAATGTCTGGCTACGGGAGTGAGACTGGAAAGGCTTTTACTTTTAATATTCGTAACATGTTCAGACATACGTGAGCATAATTCACGTTTGGTTTTACCTATGTAAAATGCCCCACAGGGGCACTGCAAGAGATATACTACCAAAGTGGTGATTACGGCTGTACTGCAGCTATCAACCTGAGGAGCAGGTGATTAAGACTGTACTGCAGCTATCTACCTGAGGAGCAGGTGATTACGACTGTACTGCAGCTATCTACCTGAGGAGCAGGTGATTCAGACTATACTGCAGCTATCAACCTGAGGAGCAGGTGATTACTAAACTGCGAGTCCCTCACCATGACTAAGCTCGCTGGTGAGGGCAGAAGAGTCAGACAAGCAGGTTTGGCAACACACGGACAGATACGGTACAAAGGTAGAAGACAGAATCAGAGTGAGGGATAAGCTAAGTCGGCAACTGGATCAGATAGGCAAAAGCACAGAATCACAAGACAGAAGAGTAGTCAAGGCTAGCAGAAGGTCATAACAAATAATACAATTCAATTAGTACTTTACGCTATCAACAGAATCTGGCTAAGGCCCAGTGCACACCGAGCGGTTTTTGGAGCGATCCGCCGGCCGCATCCGCCTGGAAAAACGCTTGGCTAATGTATTGCAATGGGATGGTGCACACCGGCGGTTTGAGGTTTTTGCCAAGCTGCAAACGCGCCTCCTGCTGCGCGTTTGCGGTTTGCTAAAAAACCTCAAACCGCCGGTGTGCACCACACATTGAAATACAATAGCCAAGCGTTTTCTCTGGCTGATGCGGCTGGTGGATCGCATACAAAATCCGCTTGGTGTGCACCCGGCCAAATATCTGCTCTCTGCTCCCAAAACCGCTAGCGTTTTGACGATCTGCTAGCGGTTTTGGTGTGCACTGGGCCTAAGTGTGGATCCCCAGCTCCTGCTGGTTCTAGCACACGTTCGGATCTGACTATGGGTCTGAGTGCTAATACGTAGCATATGCAACAGCAGACGAGGAACAACTGACAGGCCTGTTCTATATATACTGGGAGCGCTCCTTAGCACCGCCCCAGTCACTCAGCCAATCAGGATCAGTGTTGGAGTCAGCTGACCGGCTGATCAGCTGACTCCCCTTCTGCTTGAATAAAGATCCTGTCTGTGCGCGTAGACCTCAGTCTATGTGCGACTGAGGGACCAGGCAAAGTTCCATCATGTAACGATGCGGCGAAGGCCGCTGACTGAGACGCGGGGACAGCCGCCATGCCGCTCAGTGCTGTGGCGGCCTCCCCCTCATTCACCACAGTCCCAGGCACAATTCCATTATGTACCTGCGCGGCGGAAACCGCCGGTTGAGACGCGGAGATAGCCGCCATGCCGCTCCCTGTTGCGGCGGTATATCCGCTATCCCTTACAAACCAGTACTGAGCATGTGCAAACATCCGAACGCAGCCACATACGAGTATAACGCACAGCACGCTGCACTTTCATTTACCGTGCAGCGCTATACTCCGATGCAACGTGGGCACTGTGAACAGCCCATTGATTTTTCAGTGCTGTGAGTTGGGCTGCATTAGAGGCTGCTCTAATGTGCGCCTGTAACGTCCCACTGTGAAAGCAGCCTTAACGCAGGGTTCACAGAACCTGAATTTACTGCAAACACTACAAGTAATCCTGTTTACTGAATCTATAAAACTTAACTTTTATTAAAATATATAAAAAAGAAGTTGTTGGCTGTCTGATTGCTCAAAGAATCTTGCAAGAATGATGCTGGACCTATACGGTCTATGCTCAATGAATAAGGGAGAGACTTGCCTCTCCTAGGTTCTCTAGCATCACTTAGTTAAACATAAAAATTACACACCCCCCACCAAATAACCCAACCCTAACCCATGGGTTATTTGGTGGGGGGGGGGGGTGTAATTTTTATGTTTAACTAAGTGATGCTAGAGGACCTAGGAGAGGCAAGTCTCTCCCTTATTCATTGAGCATAGACCGTATAGGTCCAGCATCATTCTTGCAAGATTCTTTGAGCAATCAGACAGCCAACAACTTCTTTTTTATATATTTTAATAAAAGTTAAGTTTTATAGATTCAGTAAACAGGATTACTTGTAGTGTTTAACGCAGGGTTCCCCAACCCCTAGGCCACGGCCCACTACTGGGCCGCAGGCTGTTCTGAGCTGGGCCGTGCCATATGTCATCATAGTGCAGAAAGAAGTGTCACTGAAGTTTGCCGGAAGCTATAGAGAAGAGCTGTCTGCAGCCATTGTTACTGCTGCCACCTAGTGTCTGTTATTTGTAATGCAGCATGCTTTCTGTCTGTATGGACACCAGGTGGCAGCAGGGAGGATGACTGGGAAGCTCTGGTGTCTTGCCAGCCACAGAGTTCAGTCTGCAGGGAGGTGATGCTGGAAGCTAGAGTAGAAGTAGGGAAGGGTAAGTGAGTGTGGGGAGGAGGAAAGTGTGTGTGGGGAGGAGGGAAGGGTGAAGTGAGTGTGGGGAGGAGGGTAAAGGGGCTGTGGGGTGGAGGGAAGGGTAAAAGTGAGGAGAGGAAGATGAGGGTAGGAAATGACTGTGCCAGTAGATAAGGAAGCCCAGGCACCCCCCTTCACACCACCTGTCACGCCAAATGTACCTTGTGCTGGTGGCTTATGCAGCAGCCCCAGTGCAGTGTTAAGTCATCTTTTCCAAAGTGCTGAGGGTGATGAAGATAGTGGTTAGGTAGGGCTGGTGTTGCCAGGACTTCTTTATGTAATGACCCTGCCTGTAGAGCAAGCCGGCACCTCGCATACGCTCAGTCCTTGGAAAAATTGCCTCATGCTGAAGTGGTCCTTGGTTTGAAAAAGGTTGGGGACCACTGCCTTAAGGTATCTCTCCTTAAAGGATACTTAAAATCCCCCCGACCCACAAACTTACTTCCTGAACGGGTATGGTTGCGGCTGACTGCGCAGGCACTGTCTGGCGATGCACGTCCTTGTTCACGTGCCCACGATCGAAAGCAGTCTGTGCAGATGCACTACATAGCTGTGATGTCACAACTACTTAGTGCGCCTGTGCAGAGCGCTCCTGGCCGTATGAGAAATCTTTACCTTATGATATTGGGGTGAAACCCCTCCCACAGTGGGATGTTAGCACTTAGGTACTGACATCACACTGTGGAAGCCTTGTTGCATTGTGGGAAATAACAGCTGTTTCCAACTGCAAAAAAACCAGCATCTCCTTTCACTGACATCACCTGCCAGCAGTAAAGATGTTTCCATGCGATACATTTCAGAATGTATATCAGGGAGAGGAAAGATTTTACAATGGGCAAATACTGACTAAAGTATTTTTAAATAATTATTGTAAAAATTAAAGGGACACTTAAGTCATCCCAAAAAAATGAGATTTACTCACCTGGGGCTTCATGCAGCTGTATTGTGCCCACGCAGACTCCCTCTGAGCCTCCTGTCCCCGCTGGCAGCCACTTCCAGTTTTGGCGACAGGAGCCGACAGGCAGGGAACGCGGGTGATTCTTCGCGTTCCCGGCCATAATAGCGCCTTCTATGCTGCTATAGCATAGAGTATATATCATGTAGCAGCATAGATGGCGCTATTGTGTCCAGGAACGCGAAGAATCACTCGCGTTCCCTGCCTGTCAGCTCCTGTCGCCGAAACCGGAAGTGGCTGCTGGCGGGGCCGGAAGGATCTGATGGAGACTGCGTGGGCACCGGAGAGCTGCAGGTGGCTGCTGGAAGCCCCAGGTGAGTAAAACTAATTTTTTTGGGGATGACTTAAGTGTCCCTTTAAGCACTTTTTTCTTCAATTTTGGTTATCTTCATAGCAGTTCCTCTTTAAAAGTCCTGTTTAGTGACAGCACTTTACAGCACACATTCCTATGGTGTACAGATAAGTGCGTGTGAACTTGATGTTAGTAGGAAGTAAGAGCCATGCACTGCAACTGATGTGACTGCTGAAAGAAGGGCTAGTGCAGGGGATTGATTATTATAAGGATGATGAAGAATTTCTCAGCCATAAACATCTGCTCATTCATTATCATACAGTATGAAGCTGTCACTCAGCTGCATGGTTAAGCGGAAACCGGCATTTCTCAAACGGCAGCGTCCCACTCATCTCAAGTGTAGCGGAGGAAGAGTTCATGGGACCCTCGTCCAATGCCCCGCTTCCCATGTTCTTCACAGAGTGAAAGTGTTTACAGGAAAAAGTAACTGCTAAATAAATTTGTCTCTGAAAGAGTAAGGCAGGGTTCACACCTGTTTGTGTTATGTGCACGGTTTCTGCTTAGGTAAACGCATTAAAGCTGAGAACCAATGTTAATCAACAGGCTAGTTCACACAACATTAGCTTCTGTGAAAATAAGTGCACGTTTTGACACATAGACACACGTGGTGTACAGAAAAGACATGCAGAGAAACGCACTCAGAAAACTGACAGACAGGTGTGAACGCTGCCTAAAGCCTGGTATACACATCCAATTTTGATTATCCAATCATGGCCCAATTTTACTACGTCCATGTAGTATGAGCGCTTACCTACAACATTTGTTTATACTACCATATTCAGAATATGTAAGCTCTCATACTAAATGGAGGTGGTAAAATTGGTCAGTGATTGGCCAAACAAAATTAAACGCGTGTGTGTGTGTGAGAGAGAAGGAGATTGCGCTACACAAACTATATTGCAGTCTAATGCAATGAAGATAATTTACATTTTAGTCTTCAGTCGCTGCTTGAAACCATGGTAACAGTATGGTTTTACTTTACAGGACTTCCCAGAATTACCATCTCTCTGTTTGTGCCACTGGTCCAGCACTTACGGTAGTCGGATGTCTGTACAAATCATGAAGACAAATTCCCAGCATTCCAGTTTCTCTAGGATCAAGGCAGACCAATTCACTGCACCAAAAAAAAGAAGTAAACTCCTTTGTGTAGATACAGAGAATACCATATTTTATGTGACCACAAATTACTCCTGCCAGAGAGTTACTGCAGTACATTGCATAATCAACTCCAGAGTGCAGCAGGTATTTCTTTTGTACTGACAGTATAAAGAACTGATCTGATGAAGTCTCTTTTTTGTTAGCAAAAACAGATTTAGGCTACTTTCCCACCAAGACGTTGCGTTTTAGGGGACGTTATGGTCGCATAACGTGCCCCTAACACAACGCATGGTGGTGTTGAAGTTGGACGTCAGATTGAGCTGTGTTATGCAGCTCTCAAAGCAGCCGCTCCAGGTTAGTGATTGGAAGCCCGGATCTTTTTAAGGATTCGGATCATTTGAATCGGATAATTGAAAAGATCCGGATCTTTGAACCGAATCATTTGAATCATTTTACTAGGGAAACAGACTGGGGGAAATGACTAGCAGGACAGGACTTTCCCTGCAGTAGTGTGAGTGTGTTGCTCCTGACTTCCAGGAGGGGTCTCTTCAAGCTGCTTTTCAAGCCGACTTTGGAGCTTTCTTTCTGGGCACTGTTTGACCTGAAGTCCCTGCTCCGGGCCTTGCCGGGCAGGGGCTTGTCTTGTGCTAACTGGCCGCTCCAGCCATGGAGCGGCCAGCTCATACCCCCCCTGCTACCTCTACTTACCTGGGGGATGAAGGGGACTCCTCTGGAGGGGACATCGCTGGGAACGCGATAGCCTGGGTGAAAGCTGCAAAAACCTGTGAGGAGACACTAGCACAGCTAAAGTACAGCTTTTCAAGATCCAAGTTCAGGTATGGGATGAAGTGGAAGCCAGAGTACCTGTGGCAGGATAAAGAGCTGCTGGACCTGAAAAGAAAAATCAAAGTTCAAAAAGCAAAGTTAGCTGACTTGATAAAAATCGGTGGGCCTTTCGCCGAGCAACTAGGCCACAAGAAACGCTTTGAAAAGATGCTCAAACCTGAGACTGACATGGATGATAGCGACACAGAGGAAGATTGTGTCGTTGTGGAAGACGAGTGCAGCCCCCCAGAGAGGCCTCCATGGATGAAGGAAGAACTGTCCCAGTCACAGATCCCACCTGGGCAAGGTGAGCCGGTTGAGTACCCCATGGAGAAGGAAAGTGAGGGTGATGTGACACAGAGTGAAGAGGACACGCTGGTGAGTGAGGGGAAGCAAGTACCTGGCTCTGCGGCGGGTGTTTGGGTGAGTGCTGGTGGTGCTGGTGCTGCTACCCCTGCTGCTGAGGGTCTTGATGGCGTGGGTGCTACTGGGGCCCGCAGTGAGGCGGTGGGTGGCGGTGCAAGTGCTGCTGTTGCTGTGGCTGGCATGCCCCCCTCTGAAATACCTGGAGGTGGTGGTGTGGCTGGAGCTGCAGCGGCCTCCCCGGATGCCCGCATGGATCCCTCTCCTGGTGGAGCCTTGGTTCCCAGATCAGGGTCACTTGTAGTAGCTGATGTGGGTTCTTGGGTAAAGCTGGGAGTGGGGACGTGTGCCCAGAGTTGCAGGGAACGCTCCCCGCATCGTATGCAGGCTTTTCAAGATGGTGCCGGCTTGCAGAGCGGCAGCCCGACAACGCCAAACCAGCTTCCGGTCCGTCGGGCGGAAGTGACATCCGCGGCTGCTTTTCCGCCTGAAGTCGGAATTTCCATAGACGTCGATGAGGCCGAACGCTGACTTTTTCCTAAGGCTGATGCGGCTGTAAGTCCGCATGGAGGCGGAAACCCCATTGGCGCTAATGTAGCGGTAAGCAGACTTTCTTCTGGAGGTGTTGCGGCTGAAAGTCCGCATGGCGGCGGAAACTCCACTACCACCAATACAGCTGTAGGCGGAATTCAGCCTGCCAATGCGGAAAGTCAAGGCAAGGGAAGCCTTTTATTGCTAGATGTGGAGATGGATGCAGGGGACGCAGAGAAACAGCCTCCAAGCGGAGTTCCGCAACCAGAGGCGGTTTTCAAGGAAAAAGAAAAGGAGGTGCATGCAAATGCACAGGAGGAGTTACCGATTGTCCCTGAAAACAATGAGACAAGCGAGGAGGATACCAAAGGATCTTCTGAGACCCCAAAAGAGGGGAAACTTACAAAGAAGGTACAGGTGACCGAGCAAGCAAGTCTGGAAATGTCCGAGGAGGATTTTCTTAAGGGGAACTCCGCGGACAACGAAAGGATAGACTCCCTTGGGTGCTGGACTCCCCCTGTTGATGGGATGGAACAATTGGCCCAGGAGCTCTTTCCTGATGGCGACAATGGAGGAGGCCAAGACTCCCTGGCGATGGAATCCGGAATCGTCCTGGAGGGTGAGAAAGATGTCACTATACCTTTTGAAAAGAAAAGAACTAAAAAAGGGAGAAATAAAATTGGCAAAGGTGTGAGGTTACAGCTTGGTGACACAGGTGATAATTTTGAGCAGGTTGTGGTCGAAGAGACTGATCAGGATAGTGATGGTGTCCAGAAAGGGTCCTTTTTACAAGCGGAGGAGGGTGGTGAAATACTCTTAGTCCAGAAGGGGGGCTTAATCAGGTCACCAAATAATTCAATGCTGGATGTATTGTTTGAGAGAAATTTAATTTCATGTTCAGAGTCTGATAATGACCTGAGTGAGGGGGAGAGGGAGAAAAGGAGAAAGAAAAGGGAGAAAAAGAGAAAACGAAAGGGAAAGCATTTAGAACCGCCTCCTGTGGTTAAGGATGATCTAATCACAGAGTTTCAGACCGCGGATTTAATTGTACGCTTGGAGAAGAAGCGGTTGGTTGTTACTGATGCTCATGTTAATGAGACGGTAGTTCAGGAGGTGGAACCAGGGGGGGATTACTCAGGCTTGCATCTGGTGGGCATGGGTGACCCCGATTGTGGTCGCCAGTTGGAGTTTAGGGCAGGTGGGAGGAGAATGGTGGTGGAAGATGAGAAATTTAAATGTTTTGATTTTCAAGGTAGACAGACCTTTATGGCGACCATTTTTGGGTTAAGCCCTGATGCCCCCAGGTACAAGCCCCCTTCTCCCCCTGTTTCCCCCTGTTTCCACCTCTAATGTGGCTGAGGAGGTGTCTGGTGGGGTGGTTGAGGTGGGTGTGGAGACAATTGAGGGTGGAGAGGCAGAGCCTCCAGAATTGGAGTATGTAACAAGGGGGGGTTTCCCAGAGTTGGGCCCGGCTGCGAGACCGGGGGCCCTTAACTCCATGGCAGCCTCAGCCAGGGGCACATCTTCTGTAAAACCAGTCTCATATTCCAGGGCGGTTAGAAGTACTGCTTTAGGGAGGAGGGTCCTGGCTCCCCTGGAGACAGAGTCGGAGGCCTACACCCCAGGCCGACGGAACGTTGTTCGCCTTAAGTGGGAACACCCTTCTGCAATTCCCACAAAAAGGGAGTTTGTCGGTTATTTGTTCGACCTGGGGTTTAGGCCCGCCGATTTATTCGCGATCCTGGCTCCAGGGGATCCACCGCCCTACTATGATGTGTCCTTCCTTTCGCAGCAGGGAATGGAGGCCTTCTTAGAAAAGAGATTGGGGGAGTCCCTGAACGGGCAATGGCACGGGTTCTCTGTGGTGCCCCTTTCAAGACAGTCCTTAGAGAGGAAGGCACACATAGTAGTCCAAAACGAGAGTATCCCGGTGCGTGACTTGATGACTTGGGTTCAGCACTACGCAGACCTCATGTCCCCGCCCCACAGGGTCCTGGATGACCTGGGAATCTGGTGGGGGGAATATGAGGTGGCGATCAAACTCCGCATCAAGGAGGGGGTCGTCACCCATATTCCCCGTTCTGCCCTTATAGGGCGGGACAAAGTGGTCACCTTCTATCCCGGTCAGCCCAGGACCTGTAACAAATGTGGTAAGCGGGGCCATCTGGCGAGCGGGTGCCCAGATCCGAGGTGCAGTCGGTGCCAGGAGTTCGGGCACTCTGCATCCGCGTGCAAACGCATAAAATGCAATTTCTGTTTTGAGTACGGACATCCGTACACAGCGTGCCCGGTCTCCTGGAACACGATGCCCTCGGATCTCAAGAAGGCCATGTTGGCCCGTATGGAGGAGGGACAGGACGCCCCAGTGCCAGATCCTAATATGTCACTACTTGAGTTATTGGATTGTGCTGTTGACCATTCTTCTGTTGCCCCTTCCTCGGTTCCTCCTCCAGCCAGCATGGCCCTTGTAGGGCAATCTGGACCCAGGTCATCGACTTATGTCCGGGATGCTGCTCGTGGCGGGGACTCTCCTCCCAAGGAGCAGCGAACCAGGTCTACTAGATCTGGTGGGGATAGGAGAGGTGGTGGGACTAAGGGCCCTACCCCTGCTCCAGGCGATCCCCCAACAAATCCTCCTATTCCGCAGCCTCGGAGGAGAAATCCTCCCAAGGGGGTTTCTTCCTCTTCCCTCCCTTCACCTGCTGACCCTCTCCCTTCCCCTCCCGATCTCCCTCCCCCCTCCACTCCTCCTCCCCCTGACCTTCCTCCTCCCTCTCCTCCTTCCCTTGCCTTTCCTTTACCTTCCCCTGTTCCTACCCTTTCTTCTCCCGTTGAAGGTGGGGCTGCCTCCCTGCCTGTCAACGTGATTTCGATTTCAGGAGCCTTTGTGTTTTCGCCTCCCGAGCCGACGGGTGCTTCCTCCGCCCCTTGCAGGAGGGAGCACCTGTCGACAGAGGAGAAAGAATATCTCGAGCAGAGGTTCAAAATCAAGAAAAAAAGGAATACTGGGTCAAAGTCTGCACCTCGGTCCTTCTCTGAAGAGAAGAGACAGACGCTAAGGCAGACAGTTGAGCAGAGGAGACAAGAGAGTAGAGACCTGAAACTCTCAAACAGGTTTGGTGTTTTGGCTGCCTCCCCCCTTTCATCGGAAGAGGAGGAGATGGTGGTCGAGACCCCTGAAGTTGTCTGAGGGGACATGGTCCTATGTGTTTATGTCTTTTTCTTTTTGTTGACGTTGTATTTTTGTTTTAGTTTTTGTCTACTGTCAAAAAGAGTATAAAGGGAAACCTAAATTATTCTGATGGCTGTTCCCCCACCACTCATGCTGGCGACGATCAACGTTGCCAGCATCAAAATGACCAGGGCTCGAAAATTGGCTTTTTCGATTTTGGCTGCCCATGAGGCTGATGTGTTTTTCCTGCAGGAGACCAGGCTCACCTCTTTGGCTGACCTTTGGCTAGCCGAGAGGGACTGGGTGTCTGGTCCGAGTTTTTGGTCTCTTGCGGGAGAGCCTGGTAGTGGTGTGGCGGTCCTTTTTAGGGCCGACATGGTAACGTGCCGGCGAGTAATTGAGGTAGAGATGGGTAGGTGTCTGGTCTTGGACGTCTGCATGAGGGGGCAGGATCTCAGGCTAATCAACATCTATGCCGACCCCAAGTCTAAGGGGGAGAGAAAGCGCCTTCTTATGCAGATCAGGCCATACCTTTTTTCAGCCTATCCTGTGATCCTGGGTGGTGATTTCAACACCGTCACTAGGGCCAAGGACAGGGCAAGGGCCCAGGTCCAGATAGGCGTAGATGGTAAGTATTTAGCAAGATTAGTTGATGAGGCGGATCTGGTGGATGTGCACATTCGTCACTCCCCAGATCTCACGGGGTTCACCTTTTATAGAGGTAGTGCTAGGTCTAGGATAGATAGATTTTTTGTTTCAGAGGGCCTCATCACTTCAACTCCTAAGTTGTTGGCGGTGGAGTTCTCGGATCACCTTATTCTGTCGGTGGGCTTGAATGCTTCGAATGCTCCTCCCAGAGGTCGGGGTATTTGGAGGATGAATTCGTCCCTGCTACTGGAAGATGAGGTGAGACAATCCTTTGAGGAGTTTTTTCAAGCACAGGTTTCCATCCTGGACTGCTTTGACAATAGGTCTGAGTGGTGGGAGGAAGTAAAAAAACGTGCTGTGAGATTTTTCAAGGGTCTAGCGTCCCGAAGGAGTATTGGTAGAAATCTAGCTTACCAGCGTCTAAGGGAGAGGTTGACTGTTCTCGTCTCTGAGGGCGGAGATCCGGGGGAGATCTCTGAGGTCAAACTTCAACTTAGGCAGCAGCAGTACGACCGGCTGGCTTCTTTAGCTCTGGAGAGGGATCATGGTAAATACCGCTCGCCTGACCCTTACCAGAGTTTTAAACAAAGTGCAGCGCTTAAGACAGTCATCGGTCTCAGGGATGGCTCGGGATCTCTGGCAAAGTCCAGGGCAGAGATTCTAGCCATCGCTAGAGGTTTTTACGCTGATCTGCTTGGGGAGAAGCCACTTGACCAGGCGAGGATGGAAGACTTCTTGGCTTCCACGCCGGGTCTGGAAGATGTTGATATTTCTGCCATAGACTTGACTACGGAGATTACTGCAGATGAAGTAGCGAGAGCCATTGGTGGCCTTGCACCTAAAAAGACCCCGGGTCCGGATGGACTGACGGCTGAGTTTTACAAGGCCTTTGTGTCAATCCTGGCCCCTCAATTGGCTGGTGCGTTCAACGATTGCCTTGCTGGGGGCCAGTTACCACCCTCCATGAGGCAATCTGCAGTAATCCTGTTGTCAAAAGGTCGTGATCCTGAGATGATTGAGAATTGGCGTCCCATCAGCCTTCTCAATGTCGACAGGAAGATCCTGGCGAAAATTTTGTTCTGGCGGTTGTCCCAGGTGACAGATGTGCTTTCTCGCCATCAGCACTGCTCTGTTGTAGGAAGAAGCACACTCTCAGCACTGTTAGCTGTCCGGGAAGTCCTGGAACGGTGCAGGGCTGATGGTTGGGGAAAATACCTGCTGACGTTGGATCAGTCCAAAGCCTTTGATCGGGTCAATCATGAGTACCTATGGCGGTTGCTTACTGTGTATGGTTTGCAGGGGGGGTTTGTAGATTGGCTGCGAACTTTATACAAGGAGGCTGAAAGTTTTATGCTGATCAATGGATGGATCGGCCAGCCTTTTGAGGTGAGCTCGGGGGTTCGCCAGGGTTGTCCGCTGAGTTCTCTACTATACGTGTTTGCCATCGACCCCTTCGTGAGGAGGCTAGAGGGCAGCACGCTTGGTGGGGTTCCAGTGGGCATCTCTGGTAGCTCATCTCTGAAGGTGGTGGCTTATGCCGACGACGTTACTGTGGTGGTCTCGGATGCAGAGGAGGCGTTGGTGGTTGCTGAGGAGATCACCAGGTACTCATTGGCATCTGGTTCGAAGATCAATCCGGATAAGTGTGAAACTTTCTGGATGGGTAAAGTTGGAGAGTCCTTTAGACTTCCTGGGTCTTTTCCCTTGCCTCAGGAAGAAATTAAGATTCTTGGCATCAAATTCGGCCCAGGCGATTATGGCCTGCGAAATTGGGAAAGCAAGCTGTCTGATGTCGACAGGAAAGTAACTCGCTGGAAAGGTTGGAGTTTGACCTTTAGGGAAAGGATTGACCTGATCAAGACTTACCTGATACCAATATTGTTATATGTCAGTTATGTCACAATTTTGCCAGCATCCCTGTACACCAGGGTCAATGGCCTGTTTTTCCTATTGTTATGGGGAAACAGGCTAAACCATGTGCGCAGGAATATTACTTACAAAGCTAGGCGGGAGGGTGGCTTAGGTATGGTCAACCCGATCGTTTTTTTCTCCTTGATTTTTATTAAACACAACATTGGTAGTTTGTTGTTGGAGAACCCGCCTAGCTGGGTAGGTATCTTCCAGACTTGGTGTGAGCCTTTCCTTAGAGAATGGAAGAGCGGTGGCCCAGTGAAAAATCTGAGAGCACGTCATGGCTACCTTCCGACCTATGTCTTGCCTTGTTTGAAGAAACTGCAGCAGTGGGGATTGATGGTGGAGGACATCAGATCGGTCGACAGGAAAGTCTTGTCGGCTAGGTTGGTGGACTCTTACTTTCCTGACTCACTGGCTTTGAGGGATTGCCCAGGCACAATTATGGAGGAGGGCTTGCGTTTGTTGAATTCGCCGCGGGTTCCGAATAAATTGTGGGACATCGCCTGGCTTACCTTCCAGGGCAAACTTTACGTTGGAGGGAACATGAAGTGTCGGCAGGTGGCAGAGCGTGGTTGTCCTCGACAGGGGTGTGCTGTTGAGGAGACCATGGACCATTTCCTGATGTCATGCCCTTTCAACGTGGAGGTGTACAAACAGGTGGGGAGGGCTCTGAATATCCCGTTTCTGGCGCATCTCAGTTATGCTGAGTGGGCCTATGGAGCGTTCAATCAGCGCCAGGGTTATGATTTGAGCACTTTATACGTAGTCAGCTTAGTGGTTAGGAGACACTTATGGTTGGCACGGTGTGACTTAGCTATTAGACAGCGAGACTTGCCTGTCCAGGTGGTGGTGAGCACTATTCTCGGTGAGGTGAGGAATATTCGGTTCTTGGAGAGAAAGAAACTGGGGAGAGGAGCTTGGGTTCTGGCGTGGCAGAACATCAAGCCTCCTTAAACTGGCGGAGGTCTCTCCTGGGTGTTAGCTTGTCTGTCGCTTCTCTTGTACACCTCAGATTTTTTTTTCTTTGACATTTTTTTGAAGTCTGGCCGCAGACACAAGGGGAGTGTCCCTTTGTGCTCTTCTTTTTAGTTGTTGGTGTGGTTTTGTCCTGTGTTTGGGCTTCAATTTCTTTTCAGTCTTGTCTTGTGTAGTGTCTTCTAATCTTATGTACTTGCTTATTGGTCGGGCGTAAAAGTCCCGCGGTATGTATGTGGAATGTATGGTGTAATGTGGGTGTTGTCCTTCACTTTTTGGGTGGTGGTGTATGTTATATGTCTTTCTCTTTTCTTTTTTTTTGTCCTGTTTGTTTTGAATGATGTGATGTAGGTGTTGACTTGTGTCCTTTTGGGTGGTGGTTGGTGTTATGTGTTTTATTTTTTTCTTTCTGTCTGGTTGTCCTGTTTGTCTGAATGTAGATGAGTGATGTCTCCTCAGCAGCTATACTTCTGGAGTATGGAACAGTTTCTTGTTCACAAGTTATGTGCATAGCACAGTTTTGTTTGATTTGTATTTTCTTGGGTACATTGACAGAGTTTTTCTGTAATCATGGCGTTGTTTCAGTTGTATTATGGTGTGGGAAAGATTATTCCCTGATTATATTTGTTTCCTTACTTGTATTGCATACTTTTTATATTTATTTCATTGTATGCTGTATGATGGTATTTTGATTTACAGGCATACTTTTATCTTATTTATTATTCCTTGTATGCTTTAAGTTTGTTGATTAATAAAAAAAAAAGTCCCTGCACTGTACATTCTGTATGTTCCTGTTTCTTCCAGACAGACATCCACTGTGAACCGAATCTTTCATTGTGATGATCCGGATGATTCGACTCACAAAAAAGATCCGGATCAAATTAACGATTCGTTCATGATCCTGACAACACTACAGTCCCACCACGAGTCTCCTCAGTGCAGTGAATATTAATTAGCCATGTGGCAGGCCGCCGAGGAGGAGGGGAGACCTCCTCCTCCAACATTACTGAGCATGTGCAAACAGTCTAACATGGCTTAGCCTAGTATAACGTACAGCATGCAGCACTTTGTTTAAACGTGCTGCGTTACTATGTAACGCAACGTGTGCACTGTGAAACAGCACATTGATTTTACAGTGCTGTGAGTTAGGCTGCGTTACTGGCTGCTGTAAAGTGGGACTTTAACGTCCCACTGTGAAACCAGCCTAAAAATAGCAGAACTCCCGTTCCTGCCCTATATGTGATTTCTATTGCCACTGCTACTCCTTGGAACTGGGATGCTTTTGAAAGAACACTCCACTTAAAGGACAACTGACGTGAGAAGAATATGGAGGCTGTCATATATATTTCCTACAATACCAGTTGCCTGGCAGCCCTGCTGATATAAAAACAGGGAACACCAAGAGCCCCAATAGTGTAATTCGTACTGGACAAGGTGGCAATAAGTTTGTATTGCTAAATACTCACAAGTCAGGGTCACCAGCAGGCAACCACTGTAAAGGCAGGTGGGGAGATTGTCCTGACCCCACTCAGGATTAAGAAGTCGCTCTCTGTAGACAGGAAGAAAGGGTAGCAACCCTCCACCGAGGGTGGACTCAAAATTGTATACAATGAACAGAGGCGCCAAAAGTATAAGATTAGATTAAATGAGCTTAAAAACCAACTTAAATGGCAAAATTGAACAATCTGCACAAGGATTCAAATTAAGCGCCTCCCTACAGAGGCGCTTAATTTGAATCCTTGTGCAGATTGTTTGATACTCCTCCCTATATTGCCTGATGAAGCGGGGTTGAACCTGCGAAACGCGTTGCATTTCTTTTTGGAGTTCCTAATAAATGTGTTTGACTGTCTGAATCGCAGTCGTTGTCGTGTCTGCTTGAGGGAGGTAAGACCACCACTTCCTCCTTCAATTTTGCCATTTAAGTTGGTTTTTAAGCTCATTTAATCTAATCTTATACTTTTGGCGCCTCTGTTCATTGTATACAGCCCTGCTGATATATTTGGCTGCCAGGCCAGGTGTTTGAATATCACCAGAAACAAGCATGCAGCTAGTGTTGTCACATCTGACCACAGTGTCAGGAACACCTGATCTGCTTCATGTTTGTTCAGGGTCTATGACAAAAAGTATTAGAGGCAGAGGATTGGCAGGATAGCCAGGCAACTGGTATTGCTTAAAAGAAAATAATATGGCAGCCCCATATCCCAGTGCTGGTCGTAATGGAAAAATCTACGCTTACGGATCATTTCGCGTAATTTTACGCTATTACGCATTACGCAATTACGGTTATGGCGTAGGAAGTTATCTACGGTACATCACTGTAATTACGCGTAAACTTACGACGTTACGCGTAAGGATACCGTAAACTACTTATTGCACTTCGCATCTCCGCGTAGCTATCGTAGCCGTATGCGTAACATTATGCTCGCATGCGGATTTTCTTTACGCGTTACCCCTGATTGTACCGCGCATGCGCGCACCGGAATGCCAACGATGCGTATGTTGTAGTCGGCAAGCGTACAACCATGCGTATCCGCGCCGCAACCACTGCGCGCGCATGCGTACTTTGCCTCCGTACACGTACGTACACGCGTACGTCACAAGCGGAAGTTTTGATTGGCTGATGCGTAGAGACAGGAAGTTGGCCAGAGCAGGCACCGGCAAACGCGTGGAGAGGACGCATCACAGGCATCAGACACGCAGCACTGCCATCAACCATCCACCATGCCTCCTAAGATTCCCCTCAGGATGAAAGAGATGCTAATTGAGGTAACTTAAGCAATCTATTAACAGAATGTATAGTTTTTGGCTACTGTTTCTGACTGCATTTCTCTAATCTTTATATGTCCCATCATGTAAAAGGATATCATAGGTGTTAGTGTAGTAGAGAATTGTTTTTAGTTTATCTCTGTAACTTTGCATTTGTAGCAGTACTGTTAATAGTAGAGTGAGACATATTCACTACAGTGACCTGTTTTTTCTGGTTCCAACCTGGGACAAGTGAAGGTGGGGGGTGGGCTGTGGACGGCTGGGGAGGGGGTCGCAGCGCGCCGGAAAACGGGCCTGGGGGGCGTGTGCGGCGCGCATAGTGCGGGGCGCACTATGCGCGCCGCACACGCCCCCCAGGCCCGTTTGTTTTCTGCTAAAATGTGGCCTAAATTGCGTTTGTTTTCTGCTAAAATGTGGCCTAAATTGCGTTTGTTTTCTGCTAAAATTTGGCCTAAATTGCGTTTGTTTTCTGCTAAAATGTCTATATTTGCTGCTTTGGGGTTACGGTTACGCTCCGCCCATACAATGTCATGACCACGCCCTTTTTTTGGCGCCCCGCCAAAAAATGGGTGTGGTCATGACATTGTATGGGTGGAGCGTAACCGTAACCCCAAAGCAGCAAATATAGACATTTTAGCAGAAAACAAACGCAATTTAGGCCAAATTTTAGCAGAAAACAAACGCAATTTAGGCCACATTTTAGCAGAAAACAAACGCACTTTGGGCCACATTTCAGCAGAAAATGAACGCACTTTGGGCTGCATTTCAGCAGAAAATAAACGCAATTTGGGCCACATTTCAGCAGAAAGTAAACGCAATTTGGGCCATATTTTAGCAGAAAACAAACTCAATTTAGGCCACATTTTAGTAGAAAACAAACGCACTTTGGGCCACATTTCAGCAGAAAATGAACGCACTTTGGGCTGCATTTCAGCAGAAAATAAACGCAATTTGGGCCACATTTCAGCAGAAAGTAAACGCAATTTGGGCCATATTTTAGCAGAAAACAAACTCAATTTAGGCCACATTTTAGCAGGGAAAAAAATCGCAATTTGGGACACATTTCAGGCAAGCATCACGCAAGGCCTTTCAGTCCGCACGTCATCCCCAATCCAACCAAAAACAGTATTGCCAGGCACAACAGCCAGTAGAGGAGAATTGAGAATCCAGGTGAGAGGTGTCTACCATATTAAGGGGGCATTCTGCCTATTTATGTGAAATCCTGTCTATTTATGTGCCTCATGACTGCTGAGTTTGTCTTGTTGGGGGCCTCATGATTGATGAATTCGTCTTGTTGAAGGCCTCACAATTTTTTGGGGGCCTCAAGATTGCTGAATGTCTTGTTGGGGGCCTCATGATTTGTTGGGGGCCTCATGATTGCTGAATTTGTCTTGTTGGGGGCAACATGATTGCTGAATTTGTCTTGTTGGGGGTCTCAAGATTGCTGAATGTGTCTTGTTGGGAGCCTGATGATTTCTTGGGGGCCTCATGATTGCTACATTTGTCTTGTTGGGGGCCTCTGGGAAAAGCTGAATCATTATCCTATGAGACAATAGCATTAAACCTACATTTTTGCTTTTTAAAACGGAAAATAAAACTGTGAGGTTCTAAAAAACGAATACATTTTTCAGGAGTAGGATGAAAGAAATTGTTTATCTTCACAGTTTATTTGCAACTTGGATTTTCAATAATGTTCATGTATGAGTTAAAACGTTTGTATGAAGTTTTAAATTGCTGTTGCCACTTTGCGATAGATAAATTGACTTTTGGGTTGCAGTTTGGGCACTCGGCCTCCAAAAGTTTCGCCACCACTGTCCTAATCTAATGTCCCACATTGCTAAGTAAACGAAAATTTGTCGCCACCCATGGCCACACCCACATTCTGGTCCATGGCCGCACCCATTTTTGGGGGTGGCGCGTACGTGCGCCGCACAACATAACCCTCAGGTTTTTCGGCGCACACATCTTCTATAAAATTTGCGGCACACCACTTCTTCCCTGCCTTTTTGCACCCCCCCCCCTGGAAAATTTTGTGCGGACGCCCATGGCTATGAACTGGCACAAAGTCTATAGACGCCGCGCCCAGTTCATGGAATCCATTCAATTATATATTTGATGCTTGCTGTCACAGGATCTTCTCTGTCAGTCCAATCACACATGAAATGAAATGATGTAGTTATTATGGCTAGCAATGTCAGCAGTTATAGGTGGCACTAGTCATCGTTGATCCCTAGTATCTGCCCGAAGTCATAGTTGGTTGCTTCCCACAATTTTTGAAAACTGTCATTATGAATAATATTATAATCTTTTACATTATGCTGTAAGTAAGAAGATTCTTAATTAATGAAGGTATAATACAGTGGTCATTAATACTGTAATATTTCTTTTCCAGGAATTTACAAGAGGCCAGTATGACCTCACCACCCCGAGGGAGAAAAGGGACGTGGTGAGAAGGGTGCAGGGGATCCTGAGGGCCGAGTACCGGCGGGACCTCACCACCAAGCAGGTCCAAATGCTTTGGAGTGATCTTAAGAGGAGGGACCAGGACCTGCTCAGGCGGGTGGTTGCCCAAATAGGATGTAAGTCAGCAAACTATTAGTTTATGTATGTCTATTTTGGGTTTTATATGCTGTATGTATTTATCCTAAAAAATAATTCCATGGGCTGAATACTATAGAGTTGTGCAGTATGTACAGTTACAGTATATATCCGTAAGGTATTCACAGTGCAGCACTTTTCCCACATTTTGTTTTGTTAGGGGCTTATTCCAAAATGGGTTTAAACATATTATTTTGTGCTCCTGTGTGGGCATAGTGATGATATTTGTGCAATATGTACTGATTATACTGCATTCATGCAAATAAAGTTATTAAAAAAAATGGGCCCCTAGGCTTAACATTGGTTTTTGATAACCACTGATGATCAATTAACTTTTTTTTTTAGAAAAATTTGATAGGTGCTGTCGTCCATCTGGACCCTATATCCTCTCCAGGCCCTAGGCAAGTGGCTAGGTTTGCCTTGTGGATGTTCCGGCTTTGTTGCACAGCAATTTTTTTTAAAGATCTCTCCAGAGCTATTCAATCGTATTGAAGCCTAAGCTCTTGCTGGGCCACTCAAGGACATACACAGAGTTGTCTTGGAGCCACACCATTGATATCTTGACTGTGTGCCCAGGGTCGTATTCCTACTACAAGATGAACCATTGCCCCAGTCTGCGTTCCAAGTGCTCTCTTTAAAGTGATCCTTAAGCCTGTAAAAAAAAAAAAAAAAATTTTGACTCAACTGTGGCTTCCCTGAGCCCCCTGCAGTCGATCGGTGCCCTCGCCGCCACGCTCAGATCCTCCTGGACCCCACGGCGACCACTTCCGGTTTCGCTGTCAGGAACCGACAGGCATTGGGAACGCGAGTGATTCTTCGTGTTCCCAGCAAAAATATCGCCCCCTATGCTACTATTACGTCCCGGAGGCCGCAATAGCCGCAAAGGATCACTTTAAAGCCTATCCTAGTTTTATTTTACTGTATTGAAGAGTCATATTCTTTCATGTATAATAAATACATTAAAGGAATAAGAATATGACTTTTTGTTCTGTGTTTACAGTAAGGTCCTTATCAAAGTTCACTTGAAAATAGAAATAAAAGTAATTGTAGTTCAAACAATAAAGTTATTACTTTTTATCCATTTTATCATATATTTTGATTAAATTGTATTATTCATTACTCCTTACTACAGCTGCAAGTGGTGCCCGCACTGCCCGGCCCCGGGGATCCTCTGCACCCAGGCCTCCTTCTTCGTCAAGGGCCTCCTCACCTGGCCCCAGCCATCATAGCCAGAGGGCTTATCGTAGTCGAGCCAGGACACCGCTTTATGGTAAAATTCTCTTACTGTATGATTAACATTGCATACTATGTAAAAGCAAGTAAATGCTATGTTATATGTATTACATTACAGGTTCTTAATTTTAGGGATGATCAATGAGATTGAAATATGTACAAGTTGATGGATTGCTGGGTTTACCTATTTTGCACATTTTTTTCTACAGTTCCTCTATCAACATATACGAGGCTGAGCGGCCAGGTGAGGAGGCTGACGAAGACGAAGAGGAGGCATGAGCGGGAAATCCGCATACTGAAGACACAGATGCTGGAGATGCGCCAGCATATGGCGAATGTGGAGGAGGAGGTCCGCCAGTTGAAGGGGACAGGGGGTAGGGTGGACTGAGGGTTTTTTTTTTTTGTTGTTGTTTTTTTTTTGTTTTGTTGAACATTTTTACTGCTGGCAGGTGATGTAGCTGCTGCATGGTTAAGTGCACTCAGCAGCACTTAAAAGGCCTGGTGTTTCTTTAACAGTTTCACAGCATCAGAACTTTGTTTCTCTTATACAAGCCTCATTTTTAGCTGTACAGAAGAAAACTGCCCGGGCAGTTTAACCCTGAATCCGGGCAAAGCATGATGGGATTTCTGATGTTGTTGTTCTCGTTCTGCTGTTTTTGTGCAATTTTTTTTTTTTTTAACATTTTGAATTTGACATTTGAAGCCTAGGGTGTGCAGCTGGGAGGGGTGATCAGGACACAGGACAGTTGGAACTGTGTCTCCTGCTCCCTGTCACCTCCTTTCAACCAAAAAGATGGCTGCCCCCATGACAAAGATGGCTGTCCCCATGAATCACAAACATTTGACTGTTCTTTTAAAACAGGGTGGGTAAGAGATTATATTACCTATCTATTCTAATTAACATAACTAATGTAACTTAATGACAGTATATTTGTTTAGGCTGAAGTTCCCCTTTACAGTGGATCCGAGATGAACTTTTACTCATTGCATAATTGTGTTCCTTACATATAGTTTATAGGGCATTCCTCAAGCCAAATACTTTTTTTGTTTTGTTTTAATACCCTAATTTCCTATAAACTAAACAAGCCACACCCACAGCTTCTCCAGAATGCCTTGGCGCTTGCAAGGGATTGTGGGATATCAG
This sequence comes from Hyperolius riggenbachi, assembly GCF_040937935.1. Classification (NCBI taxonomy): domain Eukaryota; kingdom Metazoa; phylum Chordata; class Amphibia; order Anura; family Hyperoliidae; genus Hyperolius; species Hyperolius riggenbachi. The sequence goes on from NC_090655.1 coordinate 105,737,612, forward strand.
TCTGGGCAGGTGAAAAAGGTGTTATGCTGGGAATACACGGTTCGTTTTTGCCTTCGTTTAAACCTTCGTTTCGATTGTGCCTTTTGTCCTTTTCGATCCCGAAATAATCGATCATACGGTTAATATCACCAGCCACGGTTTCGTTTTTTTTTTCGATTCTGATGGTTTCGTTTTCCCAATGATCGAAGGCTGCAAAGAAACGAAACGAAAATCCCTTTTTACAGGGACGGACTAGCATAAACGAATATATAATCGATCTGAACAGCCATCAAGCCTACCAATGGCTCGATTAGATGGATAAAGAGAGATAATATCAAACATGTTCGATCACTAGTCGTTCGTTTTTGGGGTCTATTAATCGAAACTATAATGAGATTATGACTATTTTCACATACGTTTTCAACACTCGATTCGTTTACCGAACGAATCGAAGGTTTAAACGAAGGCAAAAACGAACCGTGTATTCCCAGCATTACCACTAGCTATACATTTCAGAGGCAGAGTTTTCACAATCTGAGAGCTTCAGTGCAGATACAGATCAGTTGCCTTTGTAATGGAGGAGATAAGAGTGGAGTTTTCACAGAATATGCAGATAGGCAGATTAGCATTGCCCTAGATACAGATAAGCTTGCCTGTGTGTGTAATTGTGTAATAGTGACAAGCAGAAAACATGTCTGCTCCCATTGTATCACAGGAAAAAATATTAATATGCTGTTGAAGCTGTTTGAAGATAGATTTGCTGTGTAAACTATCTAAACTTTAGATAAGAAATATAGACAAGTTACTTGTTATATTTAGTTTTTCATCTCGGATCCGCTTTAAGAAAAAAAAAAAAAGAAAAGAAAAACTTTTCACAAAAAAATAAAATTTTTTCTTAAAAAAGGATAAGTTTCTTCTCTTTTGTTGTACGATCTCTGACACTGACACATTGTGTTGGACTAAATAATCGCAAAAGAAATGCAATGACATTGTTAATACAATGCATTTCAAAAACATATATTTATGCAGAATACTTAGTTGTATGTGTCACATTGCTTGTGTGATGCAATCCCTTAATTTTGTAGATCTTCTTCTGTGTCCAACACAAAGCACCAGTGTGCAAAATAGACATTTAAAGTGTAAAGAGTATATGTAGCAATTATTCATTGCTTTTTAGTTCTCTTTTACAGCGCATGCAGGTTCAGGCTACTCTACTTTCTTCCTCCCCTCCTCTCTGTGGCACGCGTCATAGTGCACGGAACTATGATGCGATGCAGAGAGTCGGAAAAGAATTCGAGGAGACAGAGACTGCGCATGCGCTGTAAGGACCCACTGCCACAGACATCATTTTTCATGTTTCAGCTCTACTTTCTGTAGGAGCCATGTTTTCAATAGCATTGAGAGTGGGCATACCGGGATGGAGAGGGATTAAGAGAGGAAGTGTATACACTTCATATACACTTGGGTATACTTAAAGGGACTCCAAGATCAAATTAAACGCAAAATGTGAACTTACCCGGGCTTTGCTGTAGCCCAGTGCTGGTCTGTAGTTCCCACGACGTACCTCCGGGTCTTCTCCCAATGCCTCTTCAGAAATGGTTGGCCGGCGGATCCTGGCGACACTCGGGCCGATTGTCGGGCTCCTTCTTCCGCATACATCACGCGTAACGTCATTACGGTGTCCGGCGTCACAGTACGGCGCATGCGTGGTTTAATCGCGCATGCGCCGTACTGTCACGCCGGCCACCGTGATGACGCGAGGCGGCCGGCGTAATGACGTTACGCGTGATGTATGCGGAAGAAGGAGCCCGACACTCGGCCCGAGTGTCGCCAGGATCCGCCGGCCAACTACAGACCAACACTGGGCTACAGCAAAGCCCGGGTAAGTTCACATTTTGCGTTTAATTTGATCTTGGAGTCCCTTTAAAAACATACCCTGTGCCCCTGCTCAGTGTCCCTTTCAGGGGTTCTTTCTTTAGGGTGGGGGAGAAGAATTTGGGCCTGGTTTGCAGGCATTACAAAATACTTACCGAGCCTCCAGCGGCGTTTTGTAGCCTTCCTGAAGCTCCTAGCATGCTCCTATTGGCTTTCCGACGTACTCTGTTCACGGCAGCAGGCGTATCACTCGACTCTAGGCAGGTCAGGTAACACGCCGGCTTCCATGCAAGGAGGATTGCAGAAAGCCGCTAGGAGTTTCAGGAGGGCTGAAAGATGTTGCTGGAGGTTTCAGTGAATATTTTGGAGCAGGTTTGCGTTTTTTTCTGCTGGTGGTTCAAGTAAGCAACCGACAAGCACATGAATACGGCTTCAAGTGATCACAGCTGGTGGATATTGGGGACATATGTATATACAGTATATGTATAAATAAAATATATATATCTATATATATATATATATAGATATATATATATATATATATATATAGATATATATATATATATATATATATATATGCATCTGATAATAAATCTCCATGCATGTATATCTGATACACATATAAATAGAGGTAGCCAGACCTCTCCATCCAGTTAAATATAGGTAGCCAGATCTAATCCCCCACCCTCCCAAGTAATTCATAGGTACCCAGACCTCTCCCATCTCCCCCCAGTAATTCATAGGTAGCCAGACATCTCCCCTCTCCCCCCAGTAATTCATAGGTAGCCAGACCTCTCCCCTTTCCCCCCAGTAATTCATAGGTAGCCAGACCTCTCCCCTCTCCCCCCCCCCCCCCCAGTGATTCATAGGTAGCCAGACCTCTACCCTCTCCCCCCAGTAATTCATAGGTACCCAGACCTCTCCCCTCTCCCCCCAGTAATTCATAGGTAGCCAGACCTCTCCCCTTTCCCCCCAGTAATTCATAGGTAGCCAGACCTCTCCCCTTTCCCCCCAGTAATTCATAGGTAGCCAGACCTCTCCCCTCTCCCCCCAGTAATCCATAGTTAACCAGACCTGAACCCCTTCCACCCTCCCCCCAGTAAATCATAGGTAACCAGACCTGAACCCCTTCCACCCTCCCCCCAGTAATTCATAGGTAGCCAGACCTCTCCCCTTTCCCCCCAGTAATTCATAGGTAGCCAGACCTCTCCCCTCTCCCCCCAGTAATCCATAGTTAACCAGACCTGAACCCCTTCCACCCTCCCCCCAGTAAATCATAGGTAACCAGACCTGAACCCCTTCCACCCTCCCCCCAGTAAATCATAGGTAACCAGACCTGAACCCCTTCCACCCTCCCCCCAGTAGTTCATAGGTAGCCAGACCTCTCCTCTTCCCCCCAGTAATCCATAGGTAACCAGACCTGAACCCCTTCCACCCTCCCCCCAGAAATTCATAGGTAACCAGACCTGAACCCCTTCCACCCTCCCCCCAATAATTCATAGGTAACCAGACCTGAACCCCTTCCACCCTCCCCCCAATAATTCATAGGTAACCAGACCTGAACCCCTTCCACCCTCCCCCCAGTAAATCATAGGTAACCAGACCTGAACCCCTTCCACCATCCCCCCAGTAGTTCATAGGTAGCCAGACCTCTCCCCTTTCCCCCCAGTAATTCATAGGTAGCCAGACCTCTCCCCTCTCCCCCCCCCCCCCCCAGTGATTCATAGGTAGCCAGACCTCTACCCTCTCCCCCCAGTAATTCATAGGTACCCAGACCTCTCCCCCTCTCCCCCCAGTAATTCATAGGTAGCCAGACCAAATCCAAATCCAAATCCAAAAAAGCTTTATTGGCAGGACCAAATACATTTAGCATTGCCAAAGCAAAACAAGACAAAACATTAACATGGGGGGGGGGGGGGGGTTTGTGGGAATAGGGAAGGATATAGGGAGTTGGGGTATATAGTCCATAGGTGTGTGGATGATGTAAGGGGCAGCATGGGGGACTGGGATATACAGTCCATAGGGGGGTATTGGGGGGGAATACAGTCCATGTGGTATCATGTTCCTCTCAGTTGGTGGCAGGCTGTGACATATCGGGCAGCTATTTGCACGGTTGTTTCCTCCTCCCCCAGTAGGATGTAGAGTTTCCGCTCCTCATCTGTGGAGGTAAAATCCTGGATGTGGGCGGAGAGTCTCTGGAAGTGGGCGGTCCTCACAGGTGCATATTTGCTGCAGTGTAGCAGGAAGTGGGCCTCATCCTCCAAGACCTCCTGGTCGCATTGTCTGCACAGTCTCTCCTCCCGGGGCTTCCATGTCTGTCTGTGCCGCCCTGTCTCTATCTCCAGGCTGTGGGCACTCAGACGGTACAAACTCAAGACCTGTCTGTCTTTGTGGTGGTGTAGCCTCCCCAGATATGGAGCCATTGTGTACTCCCTCTGTAGTGATTGATAGACAGCGAGTTTCTTGGAATTCTTTATGTCACTTCTCCATTCCTCTATGTATCGTTCCTTGCAGCTTTCTATAGTCTGTTTTATTTGGGCTTTTGTCAGCCTGTGTTGGTGGCCTTGGCTGGGCTGGCTGCTGATGCTTTGCTTGAGAGCGCGTGGTATGGCCTCGCCCCCCTGGCTCAGTGAGGCTTTATGGTGGTAAGTGCTGGGGTTGCTGCTCTGTATATGCGCCCAGTATGAGAGTGCCCTCTGCTGGATAGTAAGCCATAGTGGGAACCTGCCTAGCTCTGCCCGGCAAGCTGAGTTTGAAGTGCTTCGATGGACTTGGAGGAGATACTTGCAGAACTCTAGATGGAAGATTTCTGTTGGGCTGGAGTCCCATTTTGATTGGTCAGGGTAGGTGACCGGGCCCCATACCTCACTGCTATAGAGCAGGATTGGGGTGATGATGCTGTCGAATATCTTTGCCCACACTCTCACTGGTGGTTTTAGGTGGTAAAGCTGTTTTCTGATGGCATAAAATGTTCTGCGGGCTTTGTCTTTCAGGGCCTGTACTGCTGGTTTAAAGCTTCCTGATTGGTTGATCTCCAGCCCCAGGTAGGTGTAGCTGTTAGTGGACACCAGTGGGGAGCCATTTAATATAAATGAGGAGGTAGGGGTTTTATTTCCATTCTTCCTCTGGAACACCATCACTTTTGTCTTCTTTGGGTTGATGGGCAGTGCCCATGTGGTACAGAAAGTCTCCAATACTGACAGGCTGTCCTGTAGTCCTTTCTCTGTTGGGGAGAGCAGCACAAGGTCATCTGCATACAGCAGGAACTTCACCTCACGGTCATGCAGGAGGAGGCCTGGAGCTGGGAAGGATTCCAGGGCTACAGCCAGTTGGTTAATGTATATGTTAAAGAGTGTTGGGCTCAGACTGCAGCCCTGCCTGACTCCTCGACCCTGCTTGAAGAACGCACTTCTCTTCCCATCTACTTTCACACTGCATTGGTTCCCAGTATATGAACTCTTGATGACATCATAGGTTTTTCCTCCTATTCCACTCTCTAGGAGTTTTAGGAAAAGGCCTGGGTGCCACACTGAGTCAAACGCCTTCTTAAAATCAACAAAGCAAGCGTGTATTTTGCCACGTGAGTTGTGGACATGGGTCTTGATGAGGCTGTGCAGTGTGTAGATGTGGTCGGTTGTGCGGTGGTTTGGCATGAACCCGGCTTGGCTTTTGCTGAGTACGTCCTGCTGTGTGAGGAAGGAGAGGATCCTCTTATTGATGATGCTGTTAAACAGTTTCCCCAGTGTGCTGCTGACACAGATTCCTCTGTAGTTTGCTGGATCATATCTGTCTCCATTCTTGTAGATGGGTGTTATGAGGCCTTCACTCCAGGCCTGAGGAAAGGAGCCCGCCCTCAGGATAAGGTTGAATAGTCTTGCAAGTGCCTCATGTATGTCCGGGGGGCTGTATTTGATCATCTCTGGCAGGATGCCATCGGTACCGCTAGCCTTCTTACATTTTATCAGCTTTGTTCTTTCTCTTATTTCCTGCACCGTGATTGGTGTATCCAGAGGGTTTTGAAAGTCCTTGATTGTCTCCTCCATGTCCTTCAGTTTTGCAGTTATTTGTTTTTGCTCCAGGGTTTGGGCATTTTCTGGGATGTCTTTGTAGAGGTTCCTGAAGTAGTGGAGCCAGATGTGGCCATTTTGGATATGAAGAGGGCTTTTTTTAGGCTTTGCACCGATATGGTTCCAGGTCTCCCAGAATGAGTTGTCTTGGAGGGAGTCCTCCAGCTGTTGGAGTTTGTGGGAGATGTGGCTCTGTTTTTTCTGCCTGAGGGTGTCTTTGTATTGTCTCTGTAGGTGGTCATGGGTTTCCCTTAGGTCTCGGTTGTTGGGGTCTCTGTGTTTTTGGTTAGAGGCTGCCCTTAGCGAATTACGTAGAGCCTTGCATTCACTGTCAAACCATTTTTGGGACTGTTTATTTGTGGATCTCTTGAAGTTGGTCTGCTTGAGGCCTGCTTGTACTGCCATGGTATGTAGGATGTTACTGAAGTCCTTCACTGCATGGCTGACACCTTGTTGGTTTGGTTCATATGGGTTGTTATAAAAGTTTGTCAGCAGTTCTTGGATTTTGGCAGTTTTGGTCATGTTGGTGTATTCGGTGGCAGACTGTTTGGGCCATTTGAGGGGTGGTGGCAGCTTGTAGAGACCGGTCTGATGAGGCTGCTGTGTGGTTGGTTTGTCGGTGGATTTCAGGTACAGCAGGATTTGGCTGTGGTCTGACAGGTGTGTTTCAGGGGTGACTATGAGGGCATTGATGTTTATGGGATCTGTGTCTGTGACAGCATAATCTACCACACTGCTGCCTACGTGTGAGTTCATAGTGAATCTCCCAAGAGAGTCACCCCTGGTTCGCCCATTCATTATGTATAGGCCAAGGCTCCGACACAGGTTCAACAGGGCTTTCCCGCTTTTGTTTACTGTCTTGTCATAGCTGTTTCTTGCTGTCTGCATTGGTTCCTGGTAGTAGCTCTCTCCTCCAAGTATGTATGCGTTTCCCTCAGAGGTCAGATAGTCCTTCTCTGTGCCTGTTCTCGCATTGAGGTCTCCATAGATGAGTACTCTGCCCTGAGACTGGAAGTGGCTGGCTTCTCTTTGTAGGACCTCATAAATATCAGGTTTGTAGTAAGGGGACTCTGTTGGGGGGATATATGCTGCACACAGGTACATGTCAGACTGAGAGGTGAGGATGGAGCTGTTTATTTTGATCCAGATGTGGCTGTCTCCTCGTTTGATAGCTTTAATGTGCTCTGTAAGCTCCTCCTTGTACCAGATTAGTATGCCTCCTGAACGACGACCCTGTTTAACGTTCTTGTTTTTCTGTGAAGATACAGAGAATTCCCTGTATCCCATGGGTGCAAGAGATTCATCCTCTGCCCGGGTCCATGTCTCCAGGAGGATTTGAATATCAATGTTTTCAAGTCTCTTTTTAAAGTCTGGATCATTTGTTTTGCATCCAAAAGCTGAGGCATTCAGCCCTTGAATGTTCCAGCTACTGATAATGAGTGATGTCATTTTAGGTCTGTATACCTTGTAATGAGCAGGGATTGTCATAGGACTCAATATTTTCGGGGTGTCGCATCAGTATACTATATAAAGTGCTACACAAATTCCTGATTTCCGCCGTGTTTCTGTCCTCCCTTGTTCCGTGTTGCCATTGTGGGTCAGGCGGTTTCCTCCGCATTTGTTGTGTTTGTGGCGGCTCTCTTTGGTAACGCTTTATTGGAGTTTGCCATCTGTGTGTTGGATTAGGTCTATCTTGGGGTCTCTGAGGTCTATCAAGTACCATGTCCTTAAACTCCTTTGCAAGGAGGCTGACTCCTTGTTTGCTAAGGTGCTTGTTGTTGTACAGGTGGTGAGCTGAGATTGTAGGGTGCTGTGCCAGTTGTATGCCTGGTGAGGATCTGAGACTGGAGGTCAGCTTTGCATTGATTTGTTGGATTGTCTGGTGAGAGATATCTTTTCTTGGGAGCAGGGAAGAGAGGATAATCTTTGTATTGGGGAATTTCAGCTGTGCCCTTTTTGCAATTTGTGACAGTTTGTCTGTGATGGTTTCTTGGTCTATGGTGTTTTGTTTAATGTCATTGGTCCCGGTGTGCAGGATGAGATGTTTTGGGTCAGTGAAATGAGGCTCATTAATGACCCCTGCTACTTGTTCAATAGTTGAGCAGGTGATTTTAATGACATTCTTCCCTGGAAAGAGTCTCTTTATGTCCAGGTATGTCCCATTAGAGTCTATAATCAGCACAATGTCAGGACTGCGAGGTCTATAGGAGCCATTTGCTTGGTGTTTAGGCTTAAGCTCTGGAGTGTTGGGTGGGGCAGTCTTGGCAGCATTTGGGGAGGGGTCTTGCTGGCAGTGGCTGGGCTCTGAGGTGTTGGGTGGGCATGTGTTGGTAGCATTTGGGGAGGGGTCTGGCTGGCTGTGGTGGTCTTTGGTGTTTACTGTATCTTGTGTGTGGTGTACAGTGCAGTCCTCAATCAGCGCACGACTTGTGGGAACCTTTGTACATTTTGTTGTCACCTCTTCTTTTGGCTGATTTAATATCTGTATTTTCCGGATCTCCTCCTTAAGCTGTGAATTCTCCTCCTGCAGTTGTTGAAGAGATGCTTTGATTTCACACAGAGCTTCAGTGTGCTCAGATTTCAGCCTGGCTAGTTCTTCTCTCAGTTGGTCATTTGCATTTTTCACACCTTGGCTTCTTTGATATTGTTCTCTGAAGAGGGTGAAGTCTATCTCTAGATTAGACAAACAATCTCTGAGGGTCTCCAGGGAGGGGGTGTGATTGAGAGTCTCTGGGGGGCAGTTTTTCTCCCTGTTTTGTAGTTTGATCCTCACATTTTTGTGTAGCAGGGTTATTTATGGTTTTATAGTTTTCTGCTTTCTCTCTGATATGGGGAAATAGCTTCTCAGATTCCTCCAGTCTGCATTTAGCACCTTGGATCAAGATGGTTCCACTGTTATAAACACTGATGGTTAATGCTGTCTGCTGGGGGGAGTCATCATCCTGAGTTCTGATTTGCCTGCCTGTGTCCCCATCCTGGTTGATGTCCACAATTGTAATATCTTTGTAGTGTTCACATATTGCCTTGTGCCATGCGAGGATATGTTCTGTATATAATATTAAATTAGTTATGCTCCCTAGTTTGTTATAATCTGCACATAGAGTTTCTGTATTGGCTTTCAGTATTGCCTTCTTAATTGGCTTCCTTTGATCTTTGTTTGTTCCTTGTGGATATGTTATCCTTAGGATTCCTGACCTCCTGCTGGCTCTGCCTTCTGTCTCTGAGGCTTCAGTCTTGTCTATGCTGCTTTGCCTTTGCCTTTGCATTATCACAGTACTTTTCTTATTTTATATCTTTGTCTTTCTATTATAATGTATTGACAAGTTTATGCAGTTTATGCAGCTGTATGGCAGAAAGCCCTTACCTTGGAGAGGGCTTGTGTTCTGTTCCTCTGGATTTCTGTTATTTCTCTGAGGGCAGGGCAGGGGTCTCTTCAGCAGTCTGCTTGTTGTTACTCCATAAGCTTGTTTCTTTTATTTTGTCTGGATGTCCTTGTTTAAAATTGTTTAGTCCATGTCTTTAGTTTTTCATTCTGTCTGTATGTCTGTTCCTTGCTTTTGTGATGTCCTTCAATTTGCTCATTACAAGGTATAAGTTGTATAGAATCAGGAGCTCATCTTCAGTGCTGCTTACTCATAGGTAGCCAGACCTCTCCCCTTTCCCCCCAGTAATTCATAGGTAGCCAGACCTCTCCCCTCTCCCCCCAGTAATCCATAGTTAACCAGACCTGAACCCCTTCCACCCTCCCCCCAGTAAATCATAGGTAACCAGACCTGAACCCCTTCCACCCTCCCCCCAGTAATTCATAGGTAGCCAGACCTCTCCCCTTTCCCCCCAGTAATTCATAGGTAGCCAGACCTCTCCCCTCTCCCCCCAGTAATCCATAGTTAACCAGACCTGAACCCCTTCCACCCCTCCCCCCAGTAAATCATAGGTAACCAGACCTGAACCCCTTCCACCCTCCCCCCAGTAAATCATAGGTAACCAGACCTGAACCCCTTCCACCCTCCCCCCAGTAGTTCATAGGTAGCCAGACCTCTCCTCTTCCCCCCAGTAATCCATAGGTAACCAGACCTGAACCCCTTCCACCCTCCCCCCAGTAAATCATAGGTAACCAGACCTGAACCCCTTCCACCCTCCCCCCAGTAGTTCATAGGTAGCCAGACCTCTCCTCTTCCCCCCAGTAATCCATAGGTAACCAGACCTGAACCCCTTCCACCCTCCCCCCAATAATTCATAGGTAACCAGACCGGAACCCCTTCCACCCTCCCCCCAATAATTCATAGGTAACCAGACCTGAACCCCTTCCACCCTCCCCCCAGTAAATCATAGGTAACCAGACCTGAACCCCTTCCACCCTCCCCCCAGTAAATCATAGGTAACCAGACCTGAACCCCTTCCACCATCCCCCCAGTAGTTCATAGGTAGCCAGACCTCTCCTCTTCCCCCCAGTAATCCATAGGTAACCAGACCTGAACCCCTTCCACCCTCCCCCCAATAATTCATAGGTAACCAGACCGGAACCCCTTCCACCCTCCCCCCAATAATTCATAGGTAACCAGACCTGAACCCCTTCCACCCTCCCCCCAGTAAATCATAGGTAACCAGACCTGAACCCCTTCCACCCTCCCCCCAGTAGTTCATAGGTAGCCAGACCTCTCCTCTTCCCCCCAGTAATCCATAGGTAACCAGACCTGAACCCCTTCCACCCTCCCCCCAATAATTCATAGGTAACCAGACCTGAACCCCTTCCACCCTCCCCCCCAATAATTCATAGGTAACCAGACCTGAACCCCTTCCACCCTCCCCCCAGTAAATCATAGGTAACCAGACCTGAACCCCTTCCACCCTCCCCCCAGAAATTCATAGGTAACCAGACCTGAACCCCTTCCACCCTCCCCCCAATAATTCATAGGTAACCAGACCTGAACCCCTTCCACCCTCCCCCCAATAATTCATAGGTAACCAGACCTGAAACCCTTCCACCCTCCCCCCAGTAAATCATAGGTAACCAGACCTGAACCCCTTCCACCCTCCCCCCAGTAGTTCATAGGTAGCCAGACCTCTCCTCTTCCCCCCAGTAATCCATAGGTAACCAGACCTGAACCCCTTCCACCCTCCCCCCAGAAATTCAGTTTCAGTATATTTTATTTTTTTTGGGAGTGCTCCATGACAGTGGGAACACTACTATCTATAATCAAAAGAAGGTGGTACATTATTATAAAAAGTGTGGAGTACCCTAACGGTGGGGACACCCAAGAAATTGAACAGGAACAGGTGAGTTTTTTTTTTTTTTTTTTTTTGTGTGGAGTGCTCCCTGACAGTGGGAACACTGCTATCTATAATCAAAAGAAGGTGGTACATTATAATAAAAAGTGTGGAGTACCCTAACGGTGGGGACACCCAAGAAATTGAACAGGAACAGGTGAGTTTTTTTTTTTTTTTTTTTGTGTGGAGTGCTCCCTGACAGTGGGAACACTGCTATCTATAATCAAAAGAAGGTGGTACATTATAATAAAAAGTGTGGAGTACCCTAACGGTGGGGACACCCAAGAAATTGAACAGGAACAGGTGAGTTTTTTTTTTTTTTTTTTTTTTGTGTGGAGTGCTCCCTGACAGTGGGAACACTGCTATCTATAATCAAAAGAAGGTGGTACATTATAATAAAAAGTGTGGAGTACCCTAACGGTGGGGACACCCAAGAAATTGAACAGGAACAGGTGAGTTTTTTTTTTTTTTTTTTTTGTGTGGAGTGCTCCCTGACAGTGGGAACACAGCTATCTATAATCAAGAGAAGGTGGTAAATTATTTAAAAAAGTGCGGTGCACCCTAACGGTGGGGGACACCAAGAAACTGAACAAGAAAAAGGTGAGTTTTTTTTTTTTTAAGTCAGCAGAAGCCTTTTTGGTGGCAGGTAGTAGGCAAAGTCCTAGCTTGTGGCCCTGAGAGGAGCAGCGGCTCAGTCATATAGTAAGTTGACCATCACCCTCAGTAAGCCAAAGCCATTTTGGTGGCAGGTAGTAGGCAAAGTCCTAGCTTGTGGCCCTGAGAGGAGCATCGGCTCAGTCATATAGTAAGTTGACCATCACCCTCAGTAAGCCCAAGCCATTTTGGTGGCAGGTAGGAGGCAAAGTCCTAGCTTGTGGCCCTGAGAGGAGCATCGGCTCAGTCATATAGTAAGTTGACCATCACCCTCAGTAAACCCAAGCCATTTTGGTGGCAGGTAGTAGGCAAAGTCCTAGCTTGTGGCCCTGAGAGGAGCATCGGCTCAGTCATATAGTAAGTTGACCATCACCCTCAGTAAACCCAAGCCATTTTGGTGGCAGGTAGTAGGCAAAGTCCTAGCTTGTGGCCCTGAGAGGAGCAGCGGCTCAGTCATATAGTAAGTTGACCATCACCCTCAGTAAACCCAAGCCATTTTGGTGGCAGGTAGTAGGCAAAGTCCTAGCTTGTGGCCCTGAGAGGAGCATCGGCTCAGTCATATAGTAAGTTGACCATCACCCTCAGTAAACCCAAGCCATTTTGGTGGCAGGTAGTAGGCAAAGTCCTAGCTTGTGGCCCTGAGAGGAGCATCGGCTCAGTCATATAGTAAGTTGACCATCACCCTCAGTAAACCCAAGCCATTTTGGTGGCAGGTAGTAGGCAAAGTCCTAGCTTGTGGCCCTGAGAGGAGCAGCGGCTCAGTCATATAGTAAGTTGACCATCACCCTCAGTAAGCCCAAGCCATTTTGGTGGCAGGTAGGAGGCAAAGTCACCCGAAAGGTGGAAGACCAATAAACAAAACAGCAGCAACATCAGGGACACCAGTAAACATAGCAGGACATAGCAGTGCTCCATGAAAGTAGGAACACTGAAATACTTTTGCAGCAGGAGCAGAAAAAAAATGAAATTGTGCAGTGCACTCTAACGGTGTGAGCAACGATATCAATAACATTTTTTTTTATTTTTTTATTTTTTTTTTAACCCTAGGGCTCCATAAGAGTGGGAAGACTGCTGTACCTTTGAATCAAATTGTGCAGTGCACCCTAATGTTGGGAACACAACTGAACATTAAATATTTAATGTTATCTTACAGACATATAGGTATATCAGAGGGAGTTTAAAGCGATCTCATTCAGTTTCTGTCTCTGAGGGCAGGGGCTGAGTATTCACTAGAGATGAGCCGAAATTTTCGAAATTTCGAACTGCTTTTATTACGAATGCGAAATTTAACATTACGACCCAAATTCGTAATTTCGTAATTAATTTTCAAATCGTAATTTACAATTTCGTAATCGAAATTTCACTTCCGTAATGACGAATTTCGTGTCTTCAACCGAAATTTTACTTTTTCAGGTTTGTAAGGGTTTCTATCCCTCTAGATGCCTAAAATGAATAGCACAGCTCCTCCTCCTTCTCTCTCTCTCTCTCTCTCTCTCTCTCTCTCTCTCTCTCTCTCTCTCTCTCTCTCTCTCTCTCTCTCCAGAGATCTGTAGTATTTCAAAACCATACTCACATTCATGACATGTCCAGGGATCAAACCCAGGCCAACCACATGGAAGACAGCTATGCTCACCACCATACCACCAAACACACACTAAATAGACTGCTAACCTAAATCTTACTTGTAGACAGTCATATGAGACACATGCTGGGTGCAGGGCTTTGTGATTGGACCATGCGATAGAGTGAGGTGCAAAAATGAAATCATGCCTAGCAGAGGATGGTTTCACAGTGCTAAATGCTAGGCTGGCTGTGGTGCAATTGGTTAGTGTGTCTGGCTGGTAACAGCAAGGTTACAGGTTCAATTCCATCCAGGCATGTCTTTTCCTTTTGCGTTCAACAGTTGTCCAAACAGAGCCAACAGAGCCCCAGATAGCCATGTAGAGTTAGGTCACAGCTAGCCTGGCTGTGGTGCAATTGGTTAGTGTGTCTGGCTGGTAACAGCAAGGTTACAGGTTCGATTCCATCCAGGCATGTCTTTTCCTTTTGAGTTCAACAGTTGTCCAAACACCGAGCACAAAGTTTTGCATGCGTAAAGTTTTACGCACGCAAAATACCCCATGGGGTTCAATGGCGCAGCGCGCGCACGCAAAAGGAAAAGACATGCCTGGATGGAATCAAACCTGTAACCTTGCTGTTACCAGCCAGACACACTAACCAATTGCACCACAGCCAAGCTAGCTGTGACCTAACTCTACATGGCTATCTGGGGCTCTGTTGGCTCTGTTTGGACAACTGTTGAACGCAAAAGGAAAAGACATGCCTGGATGGAATCGAACCTGTAACCTTGCTGTTACCAGCCAGACACACTAACCAATTGCACCACAGCCAGGCTAGCTGTGACCTAACTCTACATGGCTATCTGGGGCTCTGTTGGGACAACTGTTGAACGCAAAAGGAAAAGACATGCCTGGATGGAATCGAACCTGTAACCTTGCTGTTACCAGCCAGACACACTAACCAATTGCACCACAGCCAGGCTAGCTGTGACCTAACTCTACATGGCTATCTGGGGCTCTGTTGGGACAACTGTTGAACGCAAAAGGAAAAGACATGCCTGGATGGAATCGAACCTGTAACCTTGCTGTTACCAGCCAGACACACTAACCAATTGCACCACAGCCAGGCTAGCTGTGACCTAACTCTACATGGCTATCTGGGGCTCTGTTGGGACAACTGTTGAACGCAAAAGGAAAAGACATGCCTGGATGGAATCGAACCTGTAACCTTGCTGTTACCAGCCAGACACACTAACCAATTGCACCACAGCCAGGCTAGCTGTGACCTAACTCTACATGGCTATCTGGGGCTCTGTTGGCTCTGTTTGGACAACTGTTGAACGCAAAAGGAAAAGACATGCCTGGATGGAATTGAACCTGTAACCTTGCTGTTACCAGCCAGACACACTAACCAATTGCACCACAGCCAGCCTAGCATTTAGCACTGTGAAACCATCCTCTGCTAGGCATGATTTCATTTTTGCACCTCACTCTATCGCATGGTCCAATCACAAAGCCCTGCACCCAGCATGTGTCTCATATGACTGTCTACAAGTAAGATTTAGGTTAGCAGTCTATTTAGTGTGTGTTTGGTGGTATGGTGGTGAGCATAGCTGTCTTCCATGTGGTTGGCCTGGGTTTGATCCCTGGACATGTCATGAATGTGAGTATGGTTTTGAAATACTACAGATCTCTGGAGAGAGAGAGAGAGAGAGAGAGAGAGAGAGAGAGAGAGAGAGAGAGAGAGAGGTGGTTGGTTGGTTGGCTATTCATTTTAGGCATCTAGAGGGATAGAAACTTTTGCAAACTTTAAAATACTAAATTTCGTAATCGTAATTACGAAAATTTGCGTAATTTGCGAAAATTACGAAATTTCGATTACTACTAAAATCGTAATTGTAGTAATTTCGCGAAATTTCGGAAATTCGTAATTAGGTCATTACGCTCATCTCTAGTATTCACCATCAATCCAGGACTGATTCATTTTTAAGAAGGTCAGTCTGTTCACTGAATCTGTAGACAAACAGGATCGCTTTTCAGTAACCACCCCACCTGCCGCACTGAATGCACGCTCAGAAATGACGCTGGAAGCCGGGCATGCCAGAAGTTGAAGCGCATACTGCGCCAGCTCGGGACAGGTTTCCAGTCTGGCGGACCAAAATTCCATAGGGTCCTCTGTACGCATACTGTCAGATGCACCAAGTGACCCCATGTAATCACTGACCATGCGGCTCACCCGCTGGTGAAAACTTCCTTCTACTGTTCTTGTTGTTATTGTTGGACGCTCAGAGAAGTAAAAGTTTCTCATTGCTCCAAAAAGGTCTCCAGGAAGAATGGGTCTGCTTGGCTCAGCTACTTGCTGGGTGCGATGAGTGGGGATAGCTGTGATCTCAGACTGTGGAAAGGCCTCCTGCACATGACGTATTAGGGCCTGCTGCAGCTCCCGCATCCTCTCCTCCTGCCGGCTTGCTGGAATGAACTGACCCAGTTTCCCCTTGCATCGAGGGTCTAAAAGGGCGGCCAACCAGTAGTCATCCCTCTCCTTAATGTTTTGGATCCGGGGATCTCTGCGTAAGCATTTCAACATATGAACAGCCATGGGGAAGAGATGAGCCTGCGCCTCCAAATCATCCGGTCTGCTCAACACATCAAAATCCTCTGACTGCTGCTGCTGCTCGTCCTGCCTTCCAATGTCTACCCACCCATGAACCACAGATGCCGCACTGGCCTGCTCTCCCTCCTCACAATGGTCAGGCACCTCAAGTAAGTCCCGCGTGAAAGTAAGCTCCTCCTCCTCCTCCTCATGTGCCTGAGTTTGGGTGGCTTGGAGCAAGCTTTGTTGTTCAAGCTCATCAAGCGCATCCTCCCCAGCTGCCATCAGGCTACTCAGACTCTCGTCCAGCATGTACACGAGAGGGATCACTTCGCTGATACAGACTTGTGCCCCACTTACGAATGTTGTAGCCTGATCGAATGGGGACAAGACACGGCAGACTTGATACATCAGCCGCCACTCTTCCTGGGTGAATCGGGCAGGTGCGCCCTGGGTGCCATGTCCTCCTCGGAGGTACTCTGCAACCGCCTTTTTCTGCTCGCACAACCTATTCAGCATGCGAAGTGTGGAGTTCCACCGTGTTGCACTGTCTGCAATGAGCCTATGGGGGGGCAGGCCATGTTTCTCCTGCAATTTAGACAGCGAATCTTTGGCATTTGAAGAATAACGTAACTTCGATACAACTCTTCTTGCATGCTGCACCACATCACTCAAACCTGGGTAGGTGCGTATAAAGCGCTGCACCACCAGGTTGAGTATGTGGGCAAAACATGGCACATGGGGGATGTTGCCCTGATTCAGGGCGGCAATCAGATTTGCTGCGTTGTCACATACAACATGACCAGCCTGGAGTCTTCTTGGGGTCAGCCACTTCTGCACCTGTCCGTTGATAATGGCCAGGACATTTGGTGCAGTAAGTCTCTGCTGCTAAACGCTGACTAAGCCCAGAACCGCCTGACAGCGTCGATGTACCACTCTGCTGTGGCCAGTCCCACGGGCACGCTTACTGGGGGCCTCAGCTGTAGCGGTTGCGACATGACTAGAGGCAAGTGTGGAACTGTTCCCCTTGACACCACGGGGCGGCGCAACCAGCTCATTGGCCGCCCCAGGACTGGAACCCTCCTGTTGACATTGGAGGGTGACCCAATGTGCCGTAAAGGACATATAACGTCCCTGGCCATGACTGCTGGTCCAGCAATCCGTCGTGAGATGTACCCTGTTGCCTACAGAATAGTCAAGGGACAGGGTCACATTATCCACAGTGTGGCGATACAGGTCAGGTATTGCTGTCCTAGCAAAAAAATGGCGGCTGGGGATCCGCCATTCTGGTATGCCAAACCTCAGCAGCTCGCGAATGGCTGTACCCTCCTCTACAAGACTGTAGGGCAATAACTGCTGGACCATAGCCTGTGACAGCAGCCCATTCAGCCTCCGGATCCTGCTGTGATGGGAAGGCAGTGGCTTTGTCGACCTTATCGACTCAGTAATTAAGGGCTGGGTGCTGTGAGCCACTGACGAGAAACGTGCAATTGAGGTAGCTGACATGTGGCCTCTACTGCCAGACTGTGTTGCGGAGTGAAGGCAGGGGGAAGGGGTGCCGATGTCAGAACCTGAATGGGAAGAAGGATGGGGCACTGTGCGGGGTCTTTTACCCATTGCTTCCTGAACAAGCTGATTTTCTCTCTTATGCTTTTTTATGTGGGAGAGTGGTCCACCTGTGCCCGCTCTTGACAAGTCCTTCCCTAAACGCACCTTATGACCACAAATGTTGCATATGGCAATGTGGGGATCAGATTCATCAACGGTAAAGTACTTCCAAACTGGGGCTTTCTTAGATGATTTTTTAACTGTTTTTTCAGTCTCAGGCACAACAATTTGGGAGAGGGTGCTTTCAGATGCAGGCTCAGGCTGTGGCTGCTGCCTCGTTTGAAAAAGCCTACCAGAGGAGCCACTGCTTCCACTAGGTCTCACGGTATGCTGATGCAGCCTCTGCGGCTCTGAATCATCTGAGCTGGCATCATCGTGACGTTCAGGCGGGGCATAGTCCCTATCCAGATCATCGTCACTATATCCCTTATAAGAACCTAGCTCATCATCATCAGGATAATTGGGAGAAAGAAGGTTGGGAGAGCCCTCATCCTGGATGTTATGTTCTCCCATTGAGGACTGAGACTGATCGCGGGCATGGTACAAGTTGTCATCATGATCATCACCCGCCAATCCCTCATCGATAACATTCTGAGGTTCATTAAAAAAATTCTGGGCATCAGACTCTAGGTTTATGTCGGACTGCGAAAGAGCTTTGTCCACAAGGTCTGCAATATGTGCAGTATATGGAAGTGAAGGCTCATTTTGGATGTTGGTGGCAGATCTGTGAGCAGGCATGGGTGTGCTGCTGGTACTGCTGCTACTCTCCAGGGCCTGAAGATTGGGGGACTGAGAACCGCTATCTCTCGTCACAAACTCCACAATATCAGCAGCCTGGCTCTCCATAATGGGGCGTCGTGGGCCCTTCATCATCCTTGAATCGCGAATAAGGTTGTAGACTTTTTTTGGAGTTACATCTTCACTCCTCACTGTGCCTGTTGAGGATTGGCCACTACCTCGCACTGATTGTCCACTACCAACTGACTGTCCCCTGCCAGTTTTGGACTGACCCCTGCCGGGTACAGTGCATCCCCTGCTTGGTGCAGAGCGTCCCCTTCCTGCTGTGAAATAGGGATGTACTTTTTGGGCTGCTGGTTCTTGATCACTGCCTGTCAAGGTGTCAAACAAACATCTTTTTGCAGTGGGTTCAATTCCTCGGCCACGGGCACGGCCTGCTCCACCTCTGCCAGACATTGTAGGGAATATGTTCAGCAAGTGCCAAACGTTAGTGTTTTATTGAAATGTAGGGGAAAGTGACAAATGATAAACGTATAAAATAAAATAAAAATAAATCAAATTAAAATTTCAATGTAATGAGGGAGGAGAGGACTGGAGAGCTAGTCCAAATTATATATCAATTGCTTTTGGACAACGCACTTGAAATAAATCCCCCCACAAAAAAATGAAAATAAAATTCAATCAAATCAAATAATTAAAATGATTAAAAAAAACAAAAAAACACAAATACAATTCACTCTCAGCACACGATCCCTGAATCTAACTGATTTCACTCTATTACATATCACAGGCCCTCTCTTGTCTCTACAATCTACACGCTTTCACTGTAAAATCACAAGCCCTATAATCAGTTTTCCCTGCCTCACTAAACAACAGAATTCTAACCCTAAACAAAGCCCTAACTACAATAATCAACTTCCTAACACAGGCTTACAATTACAATCACACAGATCAAAGATGTAAGAAAATGCAATAGAATTGCAATTAATATGGATGTGTAACTGTATCACTCTCTGTCTCACTCCTTCTCCTCAGAAAGTGAAAGCAACCCACAAAGAACACAGATCATGGCTGACAGCTTATATACTGAAGGGCGGGAGAAGATACTATTGGTTGCTTAGGATGTAGCTCCCAAACAAACTTGATAACTGATTGGCTACTCCTAGAAAAGGGGAGTTGTGCCTACGAAATTACGCGTAAAATTACGCGTAATTTGCCGTAAATTACGCATGCCTACGCTATTACGGTAGCCGGCGTAATTACAATACCGCTTTACGGCTTTACGCGTGCATACTTACGCGTAAGACCGTAAATTACGCGTAGCGCTTACGCGTAAAATAGCGGTAATTTACGGTGCGTAATTACGCGCATGCGTAATTTCGGCCCAGCACTGCCATATCCCTCTCATTACAGCTGTCCATTAACGGAATCCTGAGAATGATTACAAAATAAAAGCATTTATACTTACCTGGGACCATCCCCCTGGGTCGCTCTGATCCTCTGCTGGCCGGTCCGGCACATTTGTCCAGTCGCGATTGTTAGGAACCGGCCCTGTGACAGTCAGCAGAAAGAGGACCTGATTTTTTTGTATAAAATTGAGAGAAGGAGCAGCCTTATTTAAAGGTGGTTGCCCTCAACCACACCTTGCAAGACTCTGCCACCAGTAGCAGTCTTCTGCACACGAATCTGCTTTATATCTAAGATGTAGAAGAACCTATTTTGAAGTGTAAATTTACTGTTGCTCAAGTGCCCAGATGCTAAATGTATTATGGTTGCTGAAATGGGGTGGGTCTACTCTGTGCACACAGCCCACAGTGGCAGACTATGTAATAAGCAATTAATAGGAGAAAACATCAAAAGCAAGCAGAAGGATAATTATAGTCACACCGTGAATGTTTATTGTGACTCACATAACCACATAAGGTACATACACAGGCAGGAACAGAGCCAAATCTGAGGGAAAAGGAGAGAGGGCTTGACAGCTCATTCATGCTGCTGTGTGTCCTCAAATGCTCACATGCAGGATTTGTGTGGCATTATGGTAATTCATGAAATATATACAGCTATAACCTTTTCATTACATACAGTTTGCCGCTCAGTCCCAGGCAATCAATGTGCTATGCCTAGTGCCTATCCTTATGGATATGTGTGATCATTAATGACCATTTCAGCTAGAAATCACATGCCCACTGATGTTGTGGTCCTCTCAAGAAATGGATCACTGCCTCCCAATGGCCTGTGGCTCTCTTTAGGAACTACACTCACCACAGAGCAGTATACGATGTTTGTTCCAAAACCGACACCCGAAATGATCACTGAAGAACGTTTGGGTAACAGAGAAAGTGTGTATGTAGCTGTAAAGGACACCTGAAGCGAGAGGGATATGGAGGCTGCCATATTTATTTTCTTTTAAGGAATATCAGTTGCCTGGCAGTCCTGATGATCTCTTTGGCTGCAATAGTATCCGAATCACACACCCGAAACAAGCATGCAGAAAATCCAGCTAAACTTCAGTAAAATAACTGATGCACATGCTTGCTCAGGGTCAATGGCTAAAACTGCAGGATAGCCGAGCATGGAGCCAGCAACGGACTCCGACAGGTACGGGGCACTGGGGGGCACATTTTACACTAGGGATGACAGCGTGAGGGGTTTCATTGCTCGTCCCGATATCGCACACTGTTATCGCCGCAGACCCGATCGAGTATGTCGGCCCTACATCTTGCAGCATGTCGATACATGCGACCAATTTCAGACCAAAATTAGTCGCATCGTCGATTGGGCATGCTCTTGGCACCACCGATTTTCATCCAATTCGAATATAATAATGGCCACCTTAACCGTCCCAACAGGAATTTTTAGAACATGGAAATTTAACACTGTATGTATACTTAAAAACGTAAAAAAAAAAAAAAAACATACACAAAATATTTTTTTAAAATGTTAAAAAACCACATACACAAAAAAATGACAGGACATTTTTATTTACTAATCAATATTTTAATGTCTGCGTAATCTCTTGTTTAAAGGAGGCTTGTGTGAGTGCGTTTTGTTGTGCTTGATAGCCCATGCCATGCCGTCTGAAACTGAAAAAGTATTTTCATTATGACTTTATAATTTATTCATCGTTTTCCAAAAAGGGCTATCACATGACGAATGGTCAAAAACTTCTGTTAAGTTATGCGGGAACCTGCGACCAGCGGCGGCTCGCCTGAATACTAGATCAGCTCTATTACATGATGAGCCCGTTTCCTTTTTAATAACGCTCATTTTTCTGCTGATTCATAGACACTTTTAATGAAACAGAGACACTGCATGAGCAATGCAATGCACCGGCGTAGCATTAATCTTATGTACGGCTGCAGAAAATGCCCAGCAATGGATCTTTCACCACTAAAATAGGATGCGTTAATCACCTTATTTTGATGTATTATGCGCCTTATCGTCTATTAGTAAATTATTAAATGTTTCTGGTGTATCGTTGCTCTCCTTACTGGGAAGAAATATATCCGCTTATTATAAAAAGAAAGTGAAGATTTATATGTGATATTATTAGTAAACTAGCAATAATTAGGGCTGCTTCCAGCACTGAGCTGTAGACAAAGAAAACAGTTGTCAGGGCCGGTTTAAGGAGCATGAGGGTCCTGGGGCAAAGTTAACCTGGGGGCCCCATATCCTTAACCCCCCCCCCATCAAAGTCAGCCCCTGAGTCGACTGCTGAAAACAACCCCCATCCATTCCCAGGGTGGTCTCCCTCCGACTGCTCCCTGGGGCCCCTGCATGATATGTTGCTGCAATGTAATAACTCACCTGTCCTGGCACACTGCTCCATCCATGCTCTGTCTTCATCCTCGCTGCCATCTGCAGCCATTGATGAATATATACATCCCTGGGCAGAAACTGAAGTCTTGCGGGATGTAGATATACTGTAGCAAACTATCGGCCTTGCAGCCTTCGTCTGGCTTATATCCTGTTAGTTTGGTTAAACAGCACAGTGTCGGGCTAGCCACCGCAGGGGATCGCATGGCCCCGGGAGGATTTTTTTAAATAAAACTTGTGCAATAGGCTTCAGCTAGCATTTTGCTAGCTAATTATGTCCCCCAAGTGCCTTCGGTCCCCACCGATCGCCCCCGATCACCGCCGTAATACGTACCCCCCAGGGAACCCGCGATAGCGCGGCCTCCCAATCAGCTCCAGGCTTCGCTATGGGGAGGATCGGGACTGCGCATGAGGTCGATGATGTCATGTTCAATCGTCACCATGGTGACAGTGAAGCTGGATCGTGAAGCTGCGGCTCTCGCGGGATCGCGGAGGGGTAAATATTACCGGCAGCGATCGTGGGGTTTTGTTGGTTGGATCCTCCACAGTTTGGCCCCGAAAGTTCTTCAGTCGGGGCCAGTTGGCACAGGCACAGTTCAGCCACGCGCACTCCCCCGTCACGCTCGCGTCGCCCGGGAGAACCCTGAGTAGTAGTACTGCACTGACGCAGAGCACCTAAGGCCCCGTTTCCACTATCGCGAATCCGCATGCGTCTTGCGTATGCGGATTCGCATAGACAATATAAGTGAATGGGCCTGTTTCCACTTATGCGTCTGCGGGAGCGTTTTATTGTGCAGAGAAAATCTGCACGGAACACCCTGCAGAATTCGCCTGCATGTGGAATTCAGGCGAATCGCACACAATGTATTTAATAGGGAAATCGCATGCGTTTTCCCCATGCGAATTCGCATAGGTACCAATGTAAATTCACACAGGCAGTGACATGGTTAAAATCGCATATACCCTCACCTATGCGAAATCGCGGCAAAAAACGCATGCGGAATCGCACCCGCATGCGATTTTGCCTGCGGTGATTTGCCGGCGATTCCGCAACGCTATAGTGGAAACGGGCCCTCAGACTGGAGGACTTTCAGAGCAAATTAGGGACAATTCACATGGGGGAGTAAGATGGAGAGGGAGCAATCAGCCTGGAGGGGGCGGGAAGAAGGTATGTATAATTTTTTTTAAACCACCCCCCCCCCCCCCCCCTCCCATCTCAGGTTTACTTTATATAGGATATTTTCTTTCAATCTAAAGGATCTTATTAAAAAAATATCATTGTTTGTGCACACTGGAGCAATGAGGTTTTGTAAAAAAAAACCATAGCATTACATTGGGAAGAGCTTTTAGAGGTTTCAAAAGCTCTTCCCATTACATTGGGAAGAGCTTTTGAAACCTCTAAGCTCTTCCCAATGTAATGCTATGTTTGTTTTTTTTACAAAACCTCATTGCTCCAGTGTGCACAGACACATAGGATAACATTAGCAGCAGATTTAAAAACTCAAAACGCTCAGAAAAACTCCTCTGGTGTGCACCAGGCCTCAGAGCGATTCTAGGAATGTTCAGGGCCCTATTCCACTAGAGCGTTTGCGATTGCTGAATCGCAAAATTGCAAATCGCAAATAGGGTTTGCTAAATAACACAGGAATCGCGGTAGATTATTTCCACCACCGCGATTCGATTTTTACAAAAACGCGATCGCACCGCGGAGCGATTATTGCCGTGATTTTGCTATGCTATGCAGTACATAGCAAAATCGCAATCGTTGGGGAAAAAAAGGACTTTGCTGAATCACAATCGCTAGTGTTTAGTGCAAACGCTAGCGATTGCTAGTGGGAAAGGGCCCTTAGAGACATTTTCTAAACACGCCTAGCGTTTTTTGGAGCGTTTTTGTGTATCAGATTACAAATATTGTTACAGTAAAGCTGTTACCGAACAGCTCCTGTAACAAACACACCTGGAAAACTGCTCTGATCTAGCGTTTTTCAGAGCTGTTTTCCACTTTCCTATACTTTAACATTGAGGCAGAAACGCCTAAGAAATCTCAAAAATGCTGCAGCCCCTGAGTTTGCGTTTGTGGAAAAAACAAACTGCTCTGGTGTGGACCATCCCATTCACTTTCATTAGCCAAGCGGTTTTCCCCCTGCAAGCGTTTTAAAAAACTCTCCAAAACCGCTCTGGTGTGCACCAGCCCATAGATAGAGTCCCATTAACACAAGCTTTACAGGGTGTGAGCAGTAACTGGGCTGCAAGGCCTAGTGCACACCAAAAACCGCTAGCAGATCCGCAAAATGCTAGCAGATTTTGAAACGCTTTTTCTTCTTTTTCTGTAGCGTTTCAGCTAGCGTTTTGCGGTTTTGTGTAGCAGTTTTGGTGTAGTAGATTTCATGTATTGTTACAGTAAAGATGTTACTGAACAGCTACTGTAACAAAAAACGCCGGGCAAACCGCTCTGAAGTGCAGTTTTTCAGAGCGTTTTGCGTTTTTCCTATACTAAACATTGAGGCAGAAACGCCTCCACAATCCAAAATCTGCAGCAGCCCGGGAGTATGCGTTTCTGCAAAACGCCTCCCGCTCTGGTGTGCACCAGCCCATTGAAATACATTACCCAAGCGTATCCGCAGCCGCAAGCGGATCGCAAAACGCAGCCGAACCGCTCTGGTGTGCACTAGGCCCAAGAAATGACTAAATGTGCCACTCAGCTATAACGCCCTATGAGAAGATAGGTTAGTCCAAAATCTGCTGGTAATGTCAGATTTCTACTACTTACTGTAAGTGACCGCAACATAGGAGAAAAGTAATTTATGGCTCATTTAACTCTGGGAGAAATGTACTTCTTATCTGTATGTTTTTTAAATTTTAACATTTTTGTGACAGTTCCTCTTTATGCACATTATTCTGACTACCTCAGTTTAGTGAAAATATTCCATAATTTCAAATGGTTCACCTTGTATGTTTGAAATACTCAGCTTCAGCTATTCCACACTGGTCATCACAGACTCTGTCAAGACTGGAACTTTTAGAACTTCCAGACAGTCTCTCAGGTTATGCCTGTCAGGTTGTGTGGGAAATAAACAGTTGTTTCGAATCAGTACAGGTAATTTCTCCAACAGGAGGTGGAAAGTACTTGTGCAACACACATGAAAATTAGTGCAACACAGAGTACAGATTACAGACTAGAAAAGTAATGCAAAATGGGGAATACAGTCCTTTTTTAAACTACATATCTATCTGAAAATTGAAATAGAAAAGCGAATACTAGTGACATTAAATTGTAAAAAAAGTGATGAGCACTGGTGTATATAGAAATGTTTTTGCAAAGAGAAGAATTTCACAGCAAAACGTATCTGTTATTAAATTGTGCCTGTTTTCTCTTTTAATTCAAAGAATACACCAAATAGAGGCAGATTGAACACCACGGTATGGAAATGTTTACAGTATTTTATAAATTACAAGAATAACCACCAGAAACTATGGATGTCGTCACTTTTAATTTACTTTGATATTAAGAGTCCCACTAGTGTGTCAGTGGTATGAGACAAAGGTTAAAGCAATGTTTCCTTTGGCCTGGAAAATGATTATGACACTGTACGGTAAATAGAAAAATAACACCAAGTGACACTTTCCGAGAAACTGCAGATCCTGCCCTAAAGTACAGCAGTAGAGCGTGCGTGTTATTCAGCCGTGCACAGTTCACCGAAAAGTGTACAACAGGATACGCTTACCAAATCTCTCTATTTCAGTGCTGCAGTCAGTGCACATGAAGCGTTATTTTACATTGAGTTTATGCTGAGACAAAATAGCCCCCACAGTGTAGCAATATACATACCTATCACTATAAGTACTGCACACAGTCTACAGTAGCATTCAGCAGTAATATGCTGGTAAGCAGTGCATCAATGTAACAATAAATTAGCAAGTTACATGCAGTATTTCCATAGCTACACAATGCTAATTCAGTTCTCCTGCAAAAAAAACCCAAAACATTTCAAGCTGATTATGATTTTGGACTCTATAAGTTGCTTTTTTATTCACAAAAATGTCCCTTGTACACAGGTAAATTTGTCGACAGAGCCAATCTCTGACATGTCATCTGTGCGGCCACATAGGGTACAGGAATATCATCAAAAAAGTGAGCATTGTTTTCCTCCTACATGGCATCCTCCCCGTCTACCCCCCTCACTGCCACTATGAGACAAAAATGAGTTGGAATCAGGGAACTTATCTGCACTTATGCAACATAGTTTTAAAATGTTTCTGCTTTAATAATCCTCTATAATAAAACCTGTGTCCCTGCGTCACGCTGTCCCTGTGTAGCTGGGTCCGTGCTTTTTGCGACTGCGCATGTGCGCAGTACGGACCCAGCCTCACAGAGACAGGAGGACGGGATGGGCCCAGGGAGCCGAGTGGGCAGCGTGTGAGCGGGCGGCCGGGTGTGCGGCGGGTTAGCGGGCAGCCTGGGTGTGCAACGGTTGCGCGTGTGGCGTATGCGCATGGCGGCAGTTGGCAGAACACACAGACCTAGAGCCTGTTTTTTAAACGGGCTTAGGTCCGCTAGTCTTATAATAATAATCCAAACATTTATATAGCGCTTTTCTCCTGTTGGACCACTAAGGGCAAGCCCAATAGGCCACCCTACAATGTTAGGGAGTCTTGCCCAATCACTTCTTACTGAATAGGTAATGACCCTAGCCAGAATTCAAACCCTGGTCTCCCATGTCAAAAGCTGAGCCCTCAAAGAGACACTGAAGCGAAAAATAAATGATGATACAATTAATTGGTTGTGTAGTACAAGATAATTACTGGAACATTAGTAGCAAAGAAAACATTCTCATATTTTAATTTTCAGTTATATAGTGTTTTTTTATAACATTGCATCATTCCCTAATATTTGCAGTTTACACACACTATTCAGCATTCTAAATCATTTTACAGAGCAAGTCAGTGAACTATTGATCTGTCCTCTGCAGTAGAAAAAAGAATACAGTTACTGACAGTTGAGATAATAAGCTTCAGAAGACAGAGCTATCTTCCACTTTGAAAGTCCTGGAGGCTCTTTTGCATAGATAACAACTGGAGTTTCTTAACTCTTCCTATACTGGAAACAATATTAGATTTATGTCTCTGCTCCTAATGCTTTATTTCTTGGCTGTACTACACATACAAATCATTATAACATAATTTTTTTCACTTCAGTGTCTCTTTAACAAGTACACTATCCAGCCAGCCATTAATTAGGATGAATACATTGAAGTAAGATTTCCCTCCTAGCATAAAAGCTCATTATTTGGTGCTTTCTGGAATGCAGGCTTAGTGGTTAACAAACTGGCCCACATCCACGATCCGTTCATCTCCTTCACCTTCCTGGGTCTCACTGAGACATGGATAACTCCATCTGATAATGTGTCTCAGGCTGCCCTCTCATATGGTGGGCTTAGATTTAGCCACAATCCAAGATCCGGTTGCAAATAGGGAGGTGGGGTGGGTATTCTCCTTTCTGAACACTCGTCCTATACACCTGCACCTTCACTATCCCTTTCTTCTTTAGAGGTTCATGCTGTCTGTGTCTTTTTCGTGTTTACTCTCCTCACCACTTCCAGATTGCTTTAATCTATTGTCCTTTTGGGCCAGACTCCACTTTTATCGATCACTTCTCTACATGGTTTCTTCAGTTCCTCTCCACTGATATAACTTCCATCATTATTGGGAACTTCAATGTCCACACAGACATTAAATACCCTACTGTCACTAAACTTCTCTCACTCCTACTACCATGACATTCCCCCAGTGGTCCTTTACTTCCACTCTCAAAGATGGCCACACTCTGGACCTAGTCTTTAAATGGCTGTTTCAACCTTTTATCAACTCCCCATTCCCCCTCTCAGATCACAACCTTATAACTTTCAAAATCTGTCCCTCCCTGTCTCCTCCAACCCCAGCCCTGCACCCCTCTCACTTATGCTGGAATTTTCACAACCTTGCTCTCCAGTCCCTGGCTTATTCTCTGCAACCCCTGAGCACTCTGTCACCCTTTACTGACCCTGAGAGTGCATACACTCACAACTTCGACTTTTCATCATACTTGTTGAACAAAATTGAACCAATACGGCTTTAAAAGGCAACCCTTGTCAACTGTCCAATCTTCTCCCTTTCTTTCCCTTCCTCATTTAAATAAGCAATCATAACACCACTAAACACAAAAACCTCTTTGGTCCCTACAGTCCTCTCTACCGTCCAGTCTCACTTCTTCCCTTTGCTTCCAAACACCACTTCTATTCGGAACTCTCTGATTTCGACAGAAACAGTCCTCACTAAAGTTGCAAACAACCTCCTCATTGCAAAATCTAAAGGCCAATTCTCTGTACTAATACTCCTCAACCTTCCCTTTACCATTGACACTGTTGATTATGCTGTGCTTCTCCAGACCCTCTCATCACTGGGGATCAATGGCCTAGCGCATTCCTGGATCCACTCTCACTTGTCTGGAAGTTCCTTCACCACTTACTCCAATGCTAACTTCTTTTCACGTCCGCTGTATGTTGGTGTACCACACGGCTTCATCTTTGGACCTCTTATTTTCTCCATTTATACTCAATTAATAAGCTCTTTTGGTTTTAAGATGCCCTGTGGAGAAATTTGACATTAACGAACATGTCTTTGGCATAAATGGTTACGGTCAGATAGTCTAATGTGTCATTCCAACTTTCTTCATCCGATCCACTAATATCCAGTGCCCACTTAATATAACATTTCTGTTTTTTCTGATGAACCATTCAGAAGCGGTGCAAAGTAAAGTGTGGAAA
Source organism: Hyperolius riggenbachi (assembly GCF_040937935.1). Classification (NCBI taxonomy): domain Eukaryota; kingdom Metazoa; phylum Chordata; class Amphibia; order Anura; family Hyperoliidae; genus Hyperolius; species Hyperolius riggenbachi. The sequence goes on from NC_090655.1 coordinate 105,766,575, forward strand.
GAGGCTTATCAAGTCTTTCTTGAATCAGTAGTTTTTCTATATGAAATTATTCTACTCTTCACTCTCCTGCCAGGAACTGAGCTTCGAACGCACTTATTTGTTGGTGTCATTTTGTTCATCCATTTGTACCTTTTGCATCATTTGTTCCAAGCTGGAAGGAGGAAGTATCAGAGTTAAATAAAATGCAACACATCCTGCTGTTCAGTGCTGAAATGGTGCTGAATGCATTTGTTTGTGTTCTGAACCATGCGGTGCCAAATTTGAATATCAACACTACTGGTCGCAAATGACAATTAGCCTACACAGGAAGATAGATATAAATGTATAACTGTGACTAGAGAGGACAAACTTTTCTAGGACGATTTTTCTTCAAGGAGACATTAGGGAGAAGCACATGATTCATTTATTAGGGGATTGACTTGTTTTCGGATAGGCTGGCCATGATCATGTGACTGCGTTTCACAAAAGGTTAAAGTTTTGTCTTTTGTTTCTATTTATCACTATGCCTAAATTATGCTAGGATCTCTTTGTTAAGTCAAGATATATTTTTTCTGATGTGTACTTTTTATTGCATGTGTTGTATCAATAATAACAGCAGCAAAACATTGTAATTCTAAAAATGCTTAGAAAAGGCTAATAAAGGATAAATTGGTCAAAAACCCTAGTGAAAGAAGAAAGTAGGAGGAAGGGGTGAATTAGTTTAGTATTATCTGGCTAGGAAAGGGGTTGACGGGCTAGGTGTGGACTTTAGGTGCAAAATATAGAATATAGAAAAAAACACTTTCTCACATTCTGGGATCTAAAGTGACAGTAAAATCATAGCAGGTCGTGTCACTTCAGATGACAGAATAACCGTGATCTGAAGCAACAAAACGCCTCCAAGTGACATCTGTAAATGCAGTATTGGGCTGAGCTGACAGGGAGCTGGGAAAATCCACCTGCTACCAAGCACCAGTGACCATCTCATTACTGGTGAAAGTCTGCAGCAGGCTTTCACAGAGCTGGGTTACTTCTGTTTGGCCACAGGTGGATCTGGCCACAAGTGAATCTCCCAGGTCAGCCAATCAACTAAACTTTCACTAAAAACTGACTGTAACGTTGACCACAGATTCAGGTGGTACTCTGATTGGCTTTGTGCGTGTATGTGCAACCAACCAGAGCTGAGGGGTGTCCAGCAGAAGCAATTCACATTAGGACCCAGAGACTATGGGGTACACTCACTAAACTGCTTTAAGCAGGATAATGGCATAAAGTCTTGCGCAGAATGAGTAGAGTGTAATGTATAGCATGTAAAGTATTATTATGCTGTACTCATAGTGCAGTAAGACTTTATGAACGCTATTCTGCTTATTGCAGTTCAGTGAATACTCCCTATATTTCTAGACTGTTTATGTGTCAAAGGCATACACTGTAGGCGCAAGGAGGTTCCACGTGTGGAATATGTGATTTTTTTGTAGACAGATTCATGTGTTTTTTTATTTACTGTATGTATTTATTTTCAAAACCTAAGCACATGGGGAACTCTTCTCCCCACCGGCCATAACACTGAAGCAGGATTTGTTCTACACCGTGAGACACATGTGAAGCCCTTCAGCTGTTTCCTCATTATGGAATCCCCACTAGCAGCTCTTCATATCTCTCTTCACTTGACTTCATGGAAGTGTCCATCACTGCTACATTTGTTTTCTAGTTTCTTTTCTTCTTCACTCCAATTACGATCTGTCTTATACCAAAACAAACATGTTCCAGTGTCCAAATGTACAAGCTGTGCGCAGACTGCCTGGTGCCAGTGCTCGCCTCAGGGGCTGATAAAACCACTTGATGACCTCCCCACCAAAGCGGTCTGAGCTCACAAGAATGTGACAAAGTCTCTTTCAACTATTAATCACAAGGGAAAGGAGCATCGTTCATTAATAAATAATTGGGAGTCCCAAACAAATTTCCTTTTAGTCGCACATTTTGCAGAAAGTGTATTAATGGACACTGGAGAGCTGTGAACATGTAGCAGCTGAAAATGAAGCATAAGAGACAAGAGGAAGATCAAGTGTAATCATATAGAGGAGGATCCCTTTGTTCAATCACTGATGTGTTGCAATCTTCTACTCAACAACAACAAAAATATGCATATGTGAACTTGATTGAGGCCATAATATATTGTTTATCTAATAATCATGTCTGTGTTATAGGTTGCCATCAGGGACATGTGCTTCACATATGCCACTTTGCCATGCTACCAGCGCATGGCATATTTACCGGCCTTTTGTACATCAGGCCTATAGTGTGTTAAATACTTTAACCTCCCTGGCGGTATGATTATTTTCAGATTTTAGAGTCTTAAAGCAGTGCAGTTTTTTTTGCAGGCTTTCAGACTCTGAAACCAGGGAAAAAAAATCATACCGCAGAGCAGGGAAGTAACTAAAAATCACTGGGCCCCCCTGCAAAACTTTGAATGGGGCCCCCTCGCTTTCTGCACAAGTAAACTGAGAACCAATGTTATTCAATTGGCTAGTGCACACTTGAATGTGTTTTCCCCATGTGCAGTACGCAGCACCTGGGGAGGGGGTGGAGACGTTGGGGGCTGAGCACTGTACACAAGAGCCTGCTGCACACTGAATTGGGATTGTCTAAAAAACTTTGTATAATTGTTTATCAGTGGCTGAGCAGATGCAGTTATTAGAACAATTGATCATAGAGCAGAAAGTTTTGTTCTCTCCGTGCCCTCAGTTATGAGTCTCCCATGACAGGGAAAATAAACTTCTTCCTCCATGGGGCTCCCTGCAGCTTCTGGGCCCTCCTGCGGCTTCATCCCTTGCAGGGTCTATTGTTACGCCCCTGCCGCAGAGAGATCTCCGGCAGCCCAGCACTTACTGCAGTTCTTCCTCCATCCTCCGGGTGGCGCTGTAACCCTGTAGAGAGATTGCCATCATGATGACAAATAGCGATCTCACTAGAGGGATGCAGAACCTCTTAGGACAGGAAGGAGAAAGGCTGCCAGCATCCAGATCCCGGGGGAGGTGGGTTGAAACGCCCGCTGCGCGCTATACTCTGCACAGGCTACCACAAGTCAGACTCGGGGTTTCCTCTCTAAGCTGCGGTTTTCCGACTTGAGCCTGATTCAGGGATACCACCAGGGAGGTTAAAGGACAACTATTGTGAAAATGTGTAACCTATAAAATACATACAGTACATTTAAAATGTAGATTTCACAATTTCAAACAAAGTAGAATGCTCTACAACACTATAAATTATTTTTTTCATATGCTGCTGATACTAGTAGCTAATGAAATTCTGACAAGTTTTGGTGTAGTCTCCTCATGGGGGATTCTTTGTATTTATAGGTGAAACTCCAAAAATTAGAATATTGGGAAAAAAGCCATTTATTTCAGTAATTCAACTTAAAAGGTGAAACTAATACATGAAATGGGAACCCTTTGCAGGTGTTTTGGATTAATTAACTGATTAGAGTCTGACACTTTGAGCCTAGAATATTGAACATTTTCACAATATTGTAATGGTGTGAGATTGAGCCATAACCATCAAAATTATAAAATAAAGGCTTGAAATATCTAACTTTGCATGTAATGAGACTGCTTCATATATTAGGTTCACCTTATAAGCTGAATTACTAAAATAAATTGACTTTTGCACTATAATTTTGTGAGTTTCACCTGTACAAAATTACTTAATGAATGGCAGTTGTCCAGTCCAAATGCCAAAATAGAGAGTAGGGAAGCTGGATGTTATCTCTGTATAGATCCGTATGTAATATTGAGAATTGTTCATAAGAAGATGGACTGGTCCAATATCTGTCACATTGGTCAATTTTAAACACCTACTGTGGGTGACTGCAACATAAGAAAAAAGTAATTTATATTGCATTTTACTGTGTGAGAAATGTACTTTTTGTATGTTCTGTATGTATTTTAAATTTTACAATTTTCTGCAATAGAAGTCCTATAGAAAGTTCTGTAGTAAAGTGGAGAAAAAACACAGGAGATTCCGGGAGCCCAATCTGGTGCAATATCGCTATGTACCTGAGGAAAATTAGAAAGGAGTAAGAAATATACTCACAAAGGAGGGTTGCTGTATGAGGCAACCACTCGTTGTTGCATGTGGGGAAAGACCGTCCCCACTCGGCCTTAACTCGAAGTGACAGAGGTTGCTGCTCCAAAAGTTTTGGACTTCAGGGTCAGGAAATGATCCCTTTTGCCAAAACCCCTTTGACTAGGGGTACAATACTAAAAACTATATTTAGAGTTGGAGGCGTCCTTGAGGTATAGATAGTAAATATTAAGCTCTATAAGTTAATATCTACCAGTAACTTATAAAAAAAGGTGTAGCTCCTACCTTAGTGGTGTGTCATGAGATCAATTGGCAATATGAAGTTCGTAATAAAATTTAAAAAAATAGAAAGTTGACTTGATAAGGGCGTTTTTTTTAATTTAGCAATGGATACACGTAGGGTCATGGCTGTCACCATAAAAGGGACTTGGAGAAGTTTGCCTTCATATAAAATCCAGTGCTGTGCTTACCAAGTGCTCCCCCATGGAGTAATCCCATCTCAAGCACCATTTCATATATGTACATTTATTTTATTGGCAGTATTCAGCCTGCCTCCCTTAACCTCCCTGGCGGTAAGCCCGAGCTGAGCTCGGGCTATGCCGCGCAGGGGGAGATCTCAGCCCCTGGTGGGGCGATTTTTAATCTGTAAATTGCTGTGCGCGCAGCCAGCACTTTGCTAGCCGCGCGCACAGCTTGATCGCCGCCGCTCTGCGGCGATCGGCCGCACGCAGCGGCGAAAGAGGGCCCCCCCCCGCCAGAGCCCTGTGCTGCCCGGACCAATGAGTTCCGGGCAGCGCTATGGGCTGGATCGGGTGTGCCTGACGTCAGGACGTCGGCTGACGTCCATGACGTCATCCCGATCGTCGCCATGGCGACAGGAGAAGCCAAACAGGGGAACGCGTTATATACGCGTTCCCCTGTTTGCTATAGATGCCGGCGACGATCGCACTAGAGGGACACATGCGCCCTCTAGTGGTGTTTCATGTAGCTACCACTCTGGTAGCTTTACATGAAACAAAAACAAAAAATTAAAAAAAAAAGAATTTTTGCCAATTAGGCAAAAAAAATTAACCGCCAAGGAGGTTAAGGGAGTATAATTGTGTCATATAGCTTCCGGCCAAGAAGCGGTACAGTGCCGACCTGTTTGGTTCGTGATGCTGTTATTTTCAGCTCTTTTTTCCTGCGCTCTAGCTGGAAGGGGCTTTGGTTTGCAGCTGTAACATGTGTACAGCACTAGCCATTATGGGCTAATTGCTAAATAATAGTTCTCGCTGTCATAATTACTGCTTGTTTACTGTATAATATAAAACAATTTGCGTGTGCAGATGTTGGCTGTAGTGAGCTATGCTGGCATATCCAGCTCTACTCATCCTTCATACCACAGGCAAAAAAATACCTATTTTCCCAGATTCATCTACTTTTAACTACCATTTGCCTTCCGTAAGTAATTTCTAGCAGAACATAAACCGAATGGGTTAATTTGATGCTTTGTGTACAGCTTTGCTTTAGGGAAAATGCATGCAGTAAACATATGAAGTAGCTGGCAGTATATCTGCTGTGAAAACAACAGCCAAGTAAAGCACACACATAACATAAATGCAAAAATAGCTAATTATCCAATTAAACAGGGTTATACAGAAAGGCACCATAATTATTTCATGCAAATAGCTTAACCCACCACATCCAATGTAATTTAATTATGAACCTCCGCTCTTGACTAGAAAAAGGCATTCCCTTCAGTTCTGCTCTGTAGATTGGAGGGAAGGGCATGCCTATTTCAGCTTACATGTAAGCATATAAAGAATGTGCATGTAATACTGGAAGCTATAATTGACCATCAGGCAGCAGGGAGGCAGGACTTTAGCTAACAGAGCAGTGACCAGCCCCCTGCATCCCCCAATGACAAAAGGGGGAGTGTTTCAGACTGACTGCAAATTATTATTTTGGACAATATTTTTTTTTTTTTTTACCTATGTAAAGGAAAGGCTGTAGATACTATAGAGCCTTCCTGCTCCTGGGTCTGCCCAGTCATTCTAGCGCCATCTCTGCTGAAAGACCTATCAGGTCAAATAGCTCTTTTGCACTCATCATACAGCCTTCAGAACTATTTGGGAATGCTCTGGACACCATAAAGCCTTCCTGGTCCTTGGTCAGTCCCATTGTTCCTGTGCCATCAGCGGTGGAAGATACTCATTCTTCTAAAGGCCCATACACACGTCGGATTTTTCTGAACGACGGGTCGTTTGAACGTCCCGTCGTTCAGTCATTCGCACGTCAAATCCGACGTGTGTACAGACTATCGTTCGCGTGATAAGACTGGTTTCCAGTCTTATCACGCGAACGATAGTCTGTACACACGTCGGATTTGACGTGCGAACGACTGAACGACGGGACGTTCAAACGACCCGTCGTTCAGAAAAATCCGACGTGTGTATGGGCCTTTAGTCTTCAGCACTCCATGTGCAGCCTTTGGAAATAAATGATAAGATGGAGCAAGGACCAAGGAGGCTCTATGGTATCCTTTTGCATGGTCTATGCCTCCTTCAGAAGATGTAAACATAAATCTGAATGAGTATCTATCGCTCTAGTAGTCCTGTACCCCTTAATGTAGTACAACACTATGCAGCTGTTGATCCACCACTGTCGTATACCTTGCCAGATTGATAGAAATATACCACTGTACCTGATCGCCCTCTCTAAAGATAAAATGTCCAAAACTGTTGGGAAATAATTTGATTGCCAGATTTGGTCAAAGTAATTGAAGCCCTTGTTCAGCCTCCCATGTTTAACAGACAGTAAATTTGCATTAAGTATCCGTGCACAAAGTTTTTGTGCATTGAGTTCCAGAACATTTTAAAATACAGTAAACTTATTTCAAATATCTTGAGGCTGGTTCCTGTTTTTCTTCTTGCTTGCAGAGGACACACCATCCTTACCCCTTTGCTGAAAGATATTAAATCTTAGTGACCAGCAGTGTCACTGCAGCTATAGCTCCTCCCTTCTGATTCTGTAATAAAACGTTTATCCCTTCCTACACCCTTCTCATTGCCTTTAGAAAAGCCACACATGTAGGTCTCTTTACACTGCCCTGCCTGTAGTAAAAAAAAATATTTCTCTGCTTTTGTATTTAACCGATTAATAAAGATTCTGGGCTGGATGAAGAAAAGCTTAAAGAGGAACTATAGTTAAAATAACATAATAAAAAATAGCTTTTTTACAATATTAATTTATAAATTATTTAGTCAGTGTTTTCCTCTCCCCAATTTGCATTCTAAAATGTATCGCAGGTGGTGACATCTTTAGTCTTAGCAACTGATGTCTGTGCAGATAACTCTCAGTAAACAAACATTCCGAAAAGGGGAATACTGTATGCTTGGTAGTTGGAAACAGCCGTTATTTCCCACAATGCAACAAGGTTACACAGTAAACTGTCAGGACCATGGTCCTGACATCACGCTGTGGGAGGGGTATCACTACAATATCAGCCTACAATATCAGTGAGAAAAAGTAAAGATTACTCGTAGGAAAGGGGGTATCGGCTACTGATTAGGATGAAGTTAAATCCAACGTTAAAGTTCCTCTTTAAAGAGAACCCGAGGTGGGTATTTAAAATCTTAAGAGGACACAGAGGCATGTCCTGTGCGCTATGACATGCCTCTGTGTCTTGCTATTGCCGCCTCTATGTTGCGAGACTCGCGACTTAGCTTCCGATTGGAGGAAGCTCACGGGGCAGGCAGAGCCCAGATATAATGACAGGCTGGAGGTAAATACAAGGCTAGGGACAAGGAGATTGTTGCTAGCCTAGCGCATTTTACAGGGGGACACAGCAGACCCTGGGGGAGGGGGGACTAGAGGCAGCAATAGCAAGACCCAGAGGCATGTCATAGCGCACAGGACATGCCTTTGTGTTAACTTAAGATTTGAAATACCCACCTCGGGTTCTCTTTAAGTTTCTTTTACACAGTGAGCAGGGACAAGAAGACAAGTCTGCTCAGCTGTGGGCTATGGTTCTTGCCATAAAGAGTTAAACTTTTAGAAAAGGTTCAGATGAATGGGGCAGGTGAAATGTGCACACAGTGAAAGACTGAATGGAGCCCCCTTGAGGCAGGGAACACACTTGACTGTTTTCGTACGCGTTTTCTGCACAGAAAAACTGAGAACTCTTGTTAATCAATGGGCTAGTTCACACTTACTGTGTTGTTCGCACGCAGAAAAAAAACTGACATTCTGCATCCTGAATCTGCACATTTTGGCAGTTTTCTCTATCAATTACATCAGCTACTGTGAAAAAACGCACGCGTTTTCCTGCATGGAAACACACTTGGTGTGCAGAAAAAGTATGCAGGAAAACGCGCGCGGAAAACTGAAAGTCAAGTGTGTTCCCTGCTACTTTCTGACTGTCTCAGGTGGGTGATGATAAGATCGGGTGGACAGTTTGCACATCTGTCTCTCCAATAATTTTGCACTGTCATCTCAACAAGAAATTAAAGGACCTCTGTAGCGAAAATCTTAAAATTTTAAATATATGTAAACATATACAATTAAGAAGTACATTTCTTCCAAAGTAAAATGAGCCATAAATTACTTTTCTCCTATGTTGCTGTCAGTTACAATGGATAGTAGAAATCTGACAGAACCGACAGGTTTTAGACTAGCCCATCTCCTCATGGGGGTTTTTAACAGGGATTTACTTATTTTCAAAATGCACTTAGTGAATGGCAGTTGCTCCGTCCAACTGCCAAAAAAGTGTATGTTGAGCAGGGAGTTTGGTCAGAATCCTAGTATAAATCTTTTTCAGGGAGTGTTTTTATAAAGAGTTAAGGTCATGCTGAGAATCCCCCATGGAGAGATGGACTAGGCCAATATCTGTCGGTAATGTCAGATTTCTACTACTTACTGTTAATGCCAGCAACATAGGAGAGAAGTAATTTATGGCTCATTTTACTCAGGAAGAAACCTACTTTTTATTTGTATGTGTTTTCAATTTTAAGATTTTCGCGACAGTTCTTCTTTAAGCTATGGGACTCAGACAATCAGGTGTTTTTAAAATTATATTTTATTGCAAAAAGTACAGACATGCAATACTCTTTAATCTCAATAATACTTTATTACTCAATAATCTTTGGTTATTGCTAATGACTACAAATGTACTATCATAAGCAAAAACATAAGAAGCTTAAGACTAGTGTGTAGCCACATAAGTACTCAAGAATTCAAACACAAAGTTAGTTTGCCAGACAATTGCAACCATATTCTAGTCCAGTACAAAAAAAGTAATTTCCAAACCCACATTGGGTCTGAGGGAAACGCTGCTATGGGTACAGTCACCTTCCAAAACATAGTTCATAGGAAAAATGGTGACAGTGTAATCTAAAGCACTACAGTGTAATCTAAGAGCACTGATCTAACCTTGTATGGGCAGGTACACGCTAAAGTTATACAAATATAAAATAATTATATTTGTTTTTTAGTGCCTTACAGTAATTATGCTTGTAATGCCTTGTGTTGGTTCATTAGGAGAGTAAAAAGCACCAAAAGGAGGCAGTATTAGAGACACTTTAGGAGGGCATTATAATAGAAGACACTATAATAGGACACTAGGGGCGTGATTCACAAAGCGGTGCTAACTGTTAGCACGCCTGTGAAAACCCCCTTAGCACGTCTAAACAAGCTTTTCGCGCATAAAACTTTACGCGCGCAAAACTTTATGCGCATAAAACTTTACGCGTGTACTGCACAGAGCGCAGGGCGCTCCGCGCGAAGTGCCCATTAAAGCCTATGGGACTTAGCGCGCGTAAAACTTTGCGCGCGTAAAACTTTGCGCGCGCAAAGTTAGCGCGCGATCTGATTAAGAAATCCGGTGCTAACCTACTTAGCACCCTGGTTAGCGCGTCTAAAGACTTTAGACGTGCTAAGTAGGTTAGCACTGCTTTGTGAATCAAGCCCTAGGAGGGGACATTACAAGAAGTAGTACAACACAAGGCGCTATGGAAGGGGGGGGGGGGTCTAATAGGAGACTGTATAAGGGGGCTATTTAATAAAAGGCGCAATCAGGAGACCTATAATAAGAGGTACACTAATAAGAGGCAGGAGAAGGGGGCACTATAATAGAAGGTTCTGTAAGTAGCCCTATAATAAGAGGGGAACTGTAAGTTAACACTAAAATAGACACTATATGGGAACACCATATGTGGGGCATGTTAATTGGAGGCACCATAAGGGGAGGGGCAGCATTATAACAGAGGGCACTACAACAGTACTAAAAAAGGAGACCCTCTAATGGTAATATGTTATAAAGGCATTACATTAGTGATTGTGGAAAGGGAGAAAGCCAACGATGAGGGGTGTTACAATTAAAAAAAGTGTTTACCCATCCCTTATAACCACACTCCTTTGAGATCAAACGCTTTACAAAATAATAATGATTAACCCCCTTATAAACCACCACATTTCCACTTTTACAATTTGAATTGATGAAGTACAATGAGAAAAGATAACACTAACCTGAAAAATATACCTTTTGTTTGGAAAGTGTATACTGTCATTATACACTGCATCAGCATGGAATAAGTAGGTGAATGTAATTTGTTGTGTCTGGAGTAAAACAGTTTGACTATTGTGGTTGAAAACTAAGAAATAGTGTATTTTTTCTCCTTTTCCTCTTTAAAGGGTACTTGAAGGGAAAAAAAGTGTCCCTAGTGGGTACTTACCTCAGGAGGGGGAAGCCTCTGGATCCTAAAGAGACTTTACCTCTTCTCTGCAGAGGGGATCCAGCACCGGCTTCCCTAAAAATCCCCCTGTCAGGATTTGTCGGGAGCCTCGTGCAGGTGCAGTATCAGATTCACCTCGGGCTCCGGCGGAAATAACTGAGCCCGATCAGGTCTGCTCTACTGCGCAGACAAGAGCCGCATGTGCAGTAAAGTGGACCAGATCGTTCTTGGCTATTGCTGCTGGAGCCCGAGGCCGCTAGTGTGCCTGCGCAGGCAGGCCATGCAAATATTACTGCTTTGTGCTGTTCGGGGGTCCTAGTGCTGGAACAATACAGCACAGGACGGGGGAAGCCTTAATAGGATCCAAAGGTTCCTCCTACCCGAGGTAAGTATGAGATTTTTTTAACAAAGTCACAGATCCTCTTTAAAATGCACATTAAATAAAATCATTTTTGGAAAATATACCACCCATAATTTTACATGTGTAATTTCACAATGACTGATAATTTAATAAAATTGAGACGGTCGCATTGCAAGAAATAGTAATTGAATATTTACATTGCTTTTCAAAGAAAATAAAATATAGTTGCCTTTATGATGCACACCTTTTCTTCTTTAGACATTCCATGACGCCATTTTTAAGGCACTCTGCTGTTGCTTACTCAGCTGCTTCAAACTTGCTTTCATTCATTCTGCAGCTATGTGGTGTATTCCAATAGACTTTTCATGCTGATGTCCCTTGGACGAGCTCAGTTGACACGTGGCCCACTTACCTCTTACCTGTGTTCGCAAGTTAGGGCCTGTACACACTGCTGCGCTCGCACTGCGTTTTAAAATCGCAAAACTTTCATGATTTTTCAGAAGGCCTTGCGACTAAAAAATGCATGCGATTTTAAAAGCGCAGCGCAAGTGGAGCAGTGTGTAAAGGCCCTTAGGTGAAAATACCTTCATGAATTCCATGAAATTATTTTTGTGTAACTTGTGAAAATTATGGAAAAATTATGCAAAATCAAAATTATCCACAAAATCATAATTGCAAAAATTACACCGAAAATTATGAAAGCAAATAATACATTACGGTTAACATATACATACCTATAATGTCATAACAGTTTTGATAGATGAAATGTAGACAACCACTGGAATTGATGTAGTTAAAACAGTTAAAATTGGTAAGGAAAGCAGTAAATTGCATTATTGATCAGGGCATTACTTTAAAAGAATGTAAGTACTCTAAAGCTTTAAGTACACTCTTTAAAATCTGGCAGAACCTTACCAGCAAACTTTTTTTAAGATCCTTCTCTTCTAAGTTATGTCAATAGCTGTGTTATATTATGTACAAACAGTATTGAACTTATGGCCACCTCCTCAGGCCATCCATCCAGTACTGTACTGTGTCATGCCTGTCTTTCCATATGGTTCTGGTGCTGCACATCAACAGCAATCAAACCAGTCATTGTAATATTGTAAATAGTAATAAATATACTCAGAAAAAGTAGTTGTGTAACACAAATGTCAGCATACAAGGAACTTCTACGCATTCAGGGCAGGCATAAACTTGTCTTTTGAGGACAATTAATTGTTCTAGTACATATGCAAGTAGCTCTCATCTGATATGTGGTTACCTCCAGACACGGATATATCTCTTTAACAAATATGTTCCATCATTCTGATGGGCTTCAAAATGATGTGGAACTGTCTGGGGTGTAATTAATGGCAGTGAACCAATGTAGACCTCTATTCTTTAAAATAGTTTTTGAAGCTTTCCTATCAGTGTGACAAGAGCTTCATAGCCTGAGATCATTATGTGGATTGCTTTCTAAAATGAATGCTGTAAATAGTGTAAGGCCAGTTTCAATCCTCTGTTACCTGTGTCAGTCAAACTGACTTTTAAAGGAGAATATTACAACAGTGGTGGAACACTTTTGAAATAATGCATGGCTCAGTATTGAACTATTTATGGTGAAGAACCTTCTTAAAGACTTTATGTATGTAATATGTTTACATAACCTCAATGCAAGTTCAGGAAATGTATATTTTTTGAGGGCTGTAAAAAAACATGACAAATAGTCTCCATGCTTTCAAAGTGTATGGAGTGCCACCTGCTTGCTAATAATGAAAATGTACATATATATATATATGTATATATATATTATATATATATATATATATATATATATATATATATCTATATATATATATATATATATATATATATATATGGCACACGAAAAACTGGACCGGACATGAGCCTATCCCTATGCGCCTGTTTCTCTTGCCATGGGAGAGAAATTAACCGGACAATATTTTTTAGGTCTGGCATACACAAAAAGTTGGGTCAACAGAGTCCACTGACCACTGTCGCGAAAATCTTAAAATTTTAAATGTCGTATATACTCGCATATAAGCCGACCCGCATGTAAGCCGACCCCCCAACTTTTACCTGAAAAAACAGGAAAAAATGATTGACCCCCATATAAGCTGGGGGTAGGAAATGCTGGCCGCGTGATCCCCACCAGTGTGTTCCAGTATAGCTAGTTTAGTGCCCAGTATAGCTAGTAAAGAGCAGAGTATAGCTAGTATAGTGCCCAGTATAGCTAATAAAGTGCAGAGTATAGCTAGTATAGTGCCCAGTATAGCTAGTAAAGTGCCCAGTATGGGTAGGTAGTGCCCCAGTATAGCTAGTATAGTGCCCAGTATAGTACCCAGTATAGCTAGTATAGTGCCCAGTATAGCTAGTGAAGTGCCCAGTATGGGTACGTAGTGCCCCAGTATAGCTAGTATAGTGCCCAGAATAGGTAGGTAGTGCCCAGTATAGCACCCCAGTATGGGTAAGTAGTGCCCCCCTCGGGACTCGCAAGCAAGCCGACCCCCCAACTTTTGGGCCACTTTTTGGGGGTAAAAAATTCGGCTTGCTTGCGAGTATATACGGTATATGTAAACCTATACAGATAAAAAGTATGTTTTTTCCAGAGTAAAATTAGCCATAAATTACTTTTCTCCTATGTTGCTGTCACTTACAGTAAGTAGTAGAAATCTGAGTAGAAATCTAACAGAACCGACAGGTTTTGGACTAGCCTATCTCCTCATGGGGGATTCTCAGGGTTTTCTTTATTTTCCAAAGCACTTAGTGAATGGCAGTTGGTCCGTCCAACTGGCAAAAAAAGTATGCAGCGAGCTCGAAGGCTGGCCAGCATCGTTTTATAAAACTTTTTTCAAAGAGTGTCTTTATAAAGAATTAAGTCTTTCTAAAAAATAAAGGCCATGCTGAGAATCCTCCATGGAGGGCGACTTCATAATCCTGAGTGGGGTCAGGACAATCTCCCCACCTGCCTTTACAGTGGTTGCCTGCTGGTGACCCTGACTTGTGAGTATCTAGCAATACAAAACTTATTGCCACCTTGTCCAGTACGAATTACACTATTGGGGCACTTGGTGTTCCCTGTTTTTATAGGAGAAATGTAATTTGTGGCACATTTTACTCTGGAGAAACATGCTTCTTATTTGTATGCGTTTACATGTATTTTAAATTTTAAGATTTTCGGGACAGTGGTCCTTTAACTTTTGCACCATGAAAAGTGAAGAAAAATTCATTAACAGTTTGTGGGCATCCTACCAAGTACACTTTAGGGCCTTGCCCTCCTGACTTCCCCCTGTGCAAAGTAAACTTGGGCAGCATGGCGGTGTAGTGGTTAGCACTCTCGCCTTGTAGAGCTGGGTCCCTGGTTTTAATCCCAGCCAGGGCACTATCTGTATGATGTTTGTATATTCTCCCTGTGTATGCGTGGATTTCCTCTAGGCACTTTAGTTTCCTCCCAAATCCCAAAAACATACAGGTAAGTTAATTGTCTTCCCCCTAAATTGGCTCTAGACTTTGGTAGGGATTCGAATTGTGAGCCCCACTGAGGGACAGTTTAGTGACACAACTATGTACTCTGTACAGCACTGTGTAGGATGTCGGCAGTATATAAATATTTCTGGATCTTCCACTTTGGCCTGATGCTGAAGTATCACCTGTACCACCCTAATGGTGACCGTGGTGGGGGTAGTTAATCCTTTTCTATATTAAAGGGATACTGTAGGGGGGTCGGGGGAAAATGAGTTGCACTTACCCGGGGCTTCTAATGGTCCCCCGCAGACATCCTGTGTTGGCGCAGCCACTCACCGATGCCCTGGCCCCGCCTCCAGTTCACTTCTGGAATTTCAGACTTTAAAGTCAGAAAACCACTGCGCCTGCGTTGCCATGTCCTCACTCCCGCTGATGTCACCAGGAGTGTACTGCGCAGACACAGACCATACTGGGCCTGCGCTGTGCGCTCTTGGTGACATCAGCGGGATCAAGGACACGGCAACGCAGGCGCAGTGGTTTTCAGACTTTAAAGTCTGAAATTCCAGAATTGAACCGGAGGCGGGGCCGGAGCATCGGTGAGTGGCTGCGCCAACACAGGATGTCTGCAGGGGACCGTTAGAAGCCCCGGGTAAGTTCAACTCATTTTCCCCTGACCCCCCTACAGTATCCCTTTAACTGCCTTTTTGTATCATCAAAATTGCATTGGAAAAGTGTTCAAAGGATAAATACACCTTTTTCAAGTTCTGCTTTTTCCATTGCAAGTCAATGCTTTTATATTAGACTGAAACATTCTGTAAATTCTCTATGAATCGTATTAAAAGAAAAAAAAACTTCTATACATTCATGTGTTTGAACAATTATTTATTTATTATTATATCCACTGCTATACTTTGACTTTGTTTTTGAAAATGTCATGCTTTCCATATAGAGCCAAAAGATGGAGATCATGTGCAAAAGTAACCGCTACCTATGATCTCAGTTTATGACCTGCTGTGATTTTGAAATGGCAATATCAGATAAGTAAAAAAAAGAAATATCCTTTCACTCGTTTTTTTACTGAATTTGGGATAATATTTCACAGAACGGAATTTCAACCAATAATAAAAAATGAAATGAAAATTACCACCGTGCAAAACGCTGGCCTTAACTAAATTTTGACCATTGAACGTATGCTCCTGAATATTCAGCCGATAGAGTCTAAAATCCAACAGGCTTTGTAAATTGCGTAAAATTATCAAATCCTGCACTGAACATTTTTTGTGTACCAAACTGTTTTCATATTTTTTTTTTACAAGGAAAGTTTTTATTGAGTTTTTGTTAAACATACACAATACAATAACAATTGAATAATTAATGAATACAAAACATAAAAAATAGCATTTAAAAAGAAATGAAACATAGTTATGTAATTTTATGTAGCATAGGAGATATTTTACTTGATACAGACATTACATTGTTGCTAGGTTTACATGGCTTCACGTGCCTTGCTTAGTGCATTAGCTTTGTGAATGACAAGCCCCAGGCTGGATAGACGTGTGAGCAGGTAATTTTTTGTCTAGAAAAAACATTCATGAGATTCTTCTACAAAATCTTTGTCAGTTTGAAAATAACCAGACTTTGGATTTTTTTTTCTCGTTTCTCTTAGGTAAAAATTCCCACAATAATTGGCCCAAAATGTCAGCAGGATTGTAAAGAGCGATGTTGGACCTCAGTCGCAGCAGAAGACAGTGCTTTGATGTTGCCTGAAATTCTTATGTATAATACAGGCAAAAAATGCAGGTATTGATACAATAACCAGACCAATAGAGATTGTGTGGTTGTCAGACTGTAAAGCTAACTATGGGCACCTATGCATGAAGAGATTTTTCCTAAACACTGAGTATAATTTGCCTTCTTAAAGTAGAAGGTATTTGCAATAATTTAGCTTAGGCCGGTTACACATTAAAAGTGTCCAGGAGAACGGCTCCTGCACGCGTTGCGGCGTGTTGTCGGGAATCTGCGGTGAGAGGCTGAGTAGCGGCGGTAGTAGTTAAATAACCCGAAGGGGAAACACCGATTCCCGGCGATAAAATGCGCCCGGGTGCGTCGTACCGCAACGCATCGAAATGCAGCGTCGGGTGTGAAAGGTAAAATGAAAGTCTATGGACTTTGCTTTTACCTTGGTTAACGCAAAGTATAGACTTTGTGTTAAAACGCCAAAAAAGGGCTCTGGTGTGAACGAGCCCTTAAAGTGAGCATCTGCGGTTTCCCATGAATCACTCCTGAATATGCAAATTATCTCTCTATGCCCCCGAAGCAGGCCTATAGCTTATACATTTTGCAGAGCCATGTCAAGCCAATTAAGCTATAGGCCTCCCATACACCAGCGGTTCTGGATTTGAGCCTCACGTTTTAGGGTTAGTTCACAGAGTTCAACTGCACTGCAGAATAACACTGTATAATTCTATGGGGCTGTTCACAGTAATGCGCTGTAACGGGTCATGTTATTCTAACTGGCTGCATGCAGGGTTTGTATTAAAGTCTATGTTCAGTCTCCATTGATATTCACACTCATTATAACGTGTGCGTTATGCAAAGGACCAATGCGAAACTAGCCTTAGAAAGGAATTGTAGTTAAAATATAAAATGACTTATCTTTTACAAATATTTATTTATAGATTACCGTATATACTCGCATATAAGCTGACCCGCATATAAGCCGACCCTCATATAAGCTGACCCCCCCCCCCCACACACACACACACACTTTTACCTAAAAAAAAAAAGTAAAAAATGATTGACCCCCAAATAAGCCGGGGGTAGGAAATGCTGGCCGTCTTATTCCCCTAGTGTGTTCCAGTATAGCTAGTAAAGTGCACAGTATAGCTAGTATAGTGCCCAGTATGGCTAGTATAGTGCCCAGTATGGGTACGTAGTGCCCCAGTATAGCTAGTATAGTGCCCAGTATAGTGGCCCAGTATAGCTAGTATAGTGCCCAGTATAGCTAGTAAAGTCCACCAGTATAGCTAGTATAGTGCCCAGTATAACTAGTAAAGTGCCCCAGTATAGCTAGTATAGTGCCCAGTATAGCTAGTAAAGTGCCCCAGTATAGCCAGTATAGTGCCCAGTATAAGTAGATAGTGCCCCAGTATAGCTAGTATAGTGCCCAGTATAGCTAGTATAGTGCCCAGTATAGGTAGGTTGTGCCCCAGTATAGCTAGTATAGTGCCCAGTATAGCTAGTATAGTGCCCAGTATAGCTAGTATAATGCCCAGTATAGCTAGTAAAGTGCCCCACTATAGCTAGTATAGTGCCCAGTATAGCTAGTATAGTGCCCAGTATAGCTAGTATAGTGCCCAGTATAGCTAGTAAAGTGCTCCCCCCCCCCCCCCCCCCGAATGCAGCCGCCGCTGCTTTAACCTTAGCCGGCACCGCTTCTTCTATTCCCCTCTCCGGCTCCGTAATTCACAGCAGCGCTCTTCACGGCTGCTGTCTGTGATGAGGCAGGAAGCAGTAGAGAGCGCGGCTTCCTGTAGCGGCGATGTGTATCGCCGTTACTATGGGAACCGCTCTCTCTCTACTGCTTCCTGCCTCATCACAGACAGCAGCCGTGAAGAGTGCTGCTGTGAATTACGGAGCCGGAGACGGGAATAGAAGAAGCGGCGCCGGCTAAGGGAAAAGCAGCGTCGCCCACGCTGCGGGGGGGGGGGGATTGGGGGGTGGAGGTGCAGACCGCATGACTCGCATATAAGCCGACCCCTCAACTTTTGACCCACTTTTTGGGGGTCAAAAATTCGGCTTGTATGCGAGTATATACGGTATTTAGTCAGTGTTTTCCCATTGTAAAATCTTTCCTCTCCCGGATTTTCATTCTGTAATGTATCACAGGAGGCATCATCTTCTGTCAGGTAATCTGTACAGAATGCCTGCTTGGCAGTTGGAAAAAGCTGTTATTTCCTACAATGTAACAAGTTCACAGACAGCAAACTGTCAGGACCATGGTAATGACATCACACTGTAGGAGGGGTTTTATCACAATATCAACCATACAGATATTCCTGATGATCTATTTGAGAAAAGGCAAATGTTTCTTGTGGGAAAAGGGGTATCAGTTATATGTATAAAAACTGCTATAAATTCAAAATTAAAAGTTGTTTTTACTATTTTAATAATTATTAAAAATTATCCTGCAACATCAGTCTGCAGCCAACTACAAATTTCAAAAGCTGACAGTAAGCTCAAATTTAATAATTTATTAATTGCAGTTTTAGCAAGAGAAACTGTCTAGAAACTCCCACCTTGCTGCAGTATTTACCTGCACACAGCAGGAGGCTTTGCTGCTGATTTTTATCTCCTGAACTTATTCACTGACTGAAAGCCAACTCTGGCACTCCTATCCTAAAAAATTTTTTATCCTTTTTATGCACATAAAATCAAAATAACGAAGCTGAAAAGTCCAAACTGAAATGCTGAGATTTTTTTTCTTCACAACAGTGGCATTTCCATTTAACATTCTTCTGATTAAGAGAAATTACAATATAGTATTTGTGTGAGTAGCCTGCGGATGATATTGTTCCAAAAATACTGGTAAGTTGATCAACTTTCACCTAAACTGGCTCTATGTTCTACTAAAGGCATTAAACTATGAGGTCTGAAGAGGCTCAGTTAGTGATGCAATTGTTTACTGTGCTGAAAAATGTGTCAGCACTTTAGGAATAATAATAATAACAATTATTATAATAGCATTACTTTGAGCACCTTAGGAGTAACCTTATACAAAAAAATGTTGTTCCACTTTAAGGATTACAGTGGTCTGTTTGTTGTTTTACGTTAGTATGAAATATGCTTCCTATTCTCACCATGCCTGCATATTTGGAAATTGGAACAAATTCAAAACCACGGGTCAATCAGGCGTTTGTTTATGACTCATTTGCGCACAATTTTTGCACCAGCCTGGCAAGATTGCAGACCATGCTAAAGTGCCCTCTTACAGGTGCTGAGTACCATGAGACAGACAGTGGCAGGTTTCATCCCTAATTAGGCCTCACTCCTTTTAGTACAAGCCTCTAACCTAAGGTTTGTAAGATGATCTCATAATGAGTTAATGTAGCAATAACATCAGCGTCCCAGCGGGAGTTACTCTGAGACTTGAGGAACTGTTTCTGCTTCACACTATTCAGCACTTCATTGGGAGCTGAAGTATGGCAAATACATTAGAGAGGACTTAGAAGTTTAGTCTTTGTCTCCCCTCCTTGGACCAGTTAGTTTTACAGTTCAGGGAGTTAAGATGTTGAACGCTAAGTTCAGCAGAAAACCGAATAATCCTCCAGAAGTACAGTTGTGTTCAAAATTATTCAACCCCCACTGAAATTGAGTGTTTTAGCCAGTTTGACATTGATTTTGATCATTTCAGTCATCTTGTTTACAATTAAATCAAAGAGGCACTTGTAAGTCAGACAAATATAACATAACATTTATAATCAAATGTATTTTCTGTGCTCACATCATTATCAGTTTTATTCAACCCCCAAGTGACATTCATTCTTAGTACTTAGTACAACATCCTTTTCCAGTTATAACAGCTTTTAAACGTGAAGCATAGCTTGGCACAAGTGTTGTGCAGCGACCTACGGGTATCTTAGCCCATTCTGCATGGGCAAAAGCCTCCAGTTCAGTCACATCCTTAGGGTTGCTGCAACTGCTTTCTTTAAGTCCCACCGGAGGTTCTCAGTTGGATTTAAGTCTGGTGACTGCAATGGCCACTCCAAAATGTTCCATCCTTTAATCTGCAACCATGCTCTAGTGGGCTTGGAGGTATGCTTGGGATCTTTGTCCTGTTGAAAGGTCCAACGTCTCCCAAGCCTCAGGTTTGTGATGGACTGCATCACATTTTCTTCCAATATCTCCTGTTACTGAAGAAAATTCATGGTACCTTGCACACGCTGAAGCCTCCCTGTACCTGCAGAAGCAAAACAGCCCCAAAGCATGATTGACACCCCGCCATGCTTCACAGTAGGCAAGGAGTTCTTTTCTTGATAGGCCTTGTTCTTCCTCCTCCAAACATAGCGTTGATCCATGGGCCCAAACAGTTCTAATTTTATTTCATCAGTCCACAGAACACTATCCCAAAACTTTTCTGGTAGTGTTCTGTGGACTGATGAAACAGTTGAATAATTTTGAACACAACTGTATAATAAAAGGCCAACCAAAAAACAGTTATAAAAGCAAAAGACTTAAAAATGTTCATAGATGGCTTTCAAAGTTGATTTGTAAAGCAGAATTCTAAGCTAGTAGCTAGATACATAGTTGAGATAAATATGAGTGAGCGATTCTGATTGTGTGCAGATTCTCTTGTGATACGCACATACTGGACACACTTGCAATATACATAAAAAAGTGAATAGTGCATAAACTCTAAATATATGCACCATGCTTTGCTGGCCAGTCCAATAGAAAGTGTTAATTTCTGGTTTAGATGGCTGCGGCATTTTGTCTTTGTATATTTATTTTCTTAAGAACCATAAAGAACTGGTTATATTAGAAGTATACAGTTATGCTATCATCCAGCATCTTCAGGTAGCCGGATAAAGACCGTCAACCTCGGAAATATATCTTTGGCATTCGATGCATCTCAAATACACATAGCTCATTTTTCAATTACAGTGTTGACAGAGCTGAGTTAATACATTCCAACCCAGTACCCAAGCAGTGAGAGAATGGCACATTCACAAAGCAGCACAATGCATCCTATTTTTCTCAAGGAGGCATTCATCTGATTTTTGACACCTTTTTACAGGGCTGAAGTGAGACACATGGCAATACAATACCAGACTGTTCCATAAAATTTTCCTGAAGTGTAATTAAGGTGCCACCACAAATAGGCAAATTAGGCCCAGAAATGTAACAGTCCTGCTTACAATGTGGCTAGGCCAAAACCCAAAAGCCTATTGCTGCTAGCTATTGTTTCCATTAACTCCTGCAATTGTTGGCCAGAAATTGCTTTACAAATGGGCTATGCTCTGCTCTTTAACCTTGATTCCTGACTGAATACATTATGGAACAAGCAGGAGCAACTGAAAGAAAGAAATATCCAAAGGCCCATCAGGGGTGAGCTAAATTGTTACTGGCAGACTGGTGAGATTTTCATCAAACTTCCAGTTAGATTGTGAAAATCTTGCAAAATTTTTTTTTTTGTTGCAAAACTGGTATTACAGTCTAAAGTTTTGGGAGGGGGGGGGGTGGAGAGGGGATAGCTATTAACCTATCTTTGTAGGATTATGGGTCTTATGGTTCATTTTCTGCCTGAACACCCATTAGGCCATACTTCCTTGTTTTGTTGCCTTAGCAGCCAAAAGGCAAACTTGAATCCTTGGTTTGCAAGAACCTCAGTTAAAGAGACTCTGAAGCGAGAATAAATCTTGCTTCAGAGCTCATAGTTAGCAGGGGCATGTGTGCCCCTGCTAAAATGCCGCTATCCCGCGGCTAAATGGGGGTCCCATACCCCCCGAAATCCCCTCCGTGCAGCCGGGGATCTCTTCCTGATTGAGGCAGGGCTAACCGCCGCAGCCCTGCCCCACGCGCATCTGTCAGCGCGTATCTCCGCCTCTCCCCCGCCCCTCTCAGTCTTCCTTCACTGAGAGGGGCGGGGGAGAGGCGGCGATGCGCCGCTGATAGATGTGACTGGAGGCAGGGCTGCAGCCTTTAGCCCTGCCTCTAGGAGCAGCAAAATCTACGACCAATTTGGTCATTGATTTTGTGGGGAGGGGGGGGGTTGGGGGTGAAGGGACCCCCGTTTAGCCGCGGGATAGCGGCGTTTTAACAGGGGCACAAAATTGCAAAACGCTTGCGTTTGCGATTATGATTTTAGATGTGAACAAAGCCTAAAGCTGTGTACCCACCAGGCGATTTTACCAATGACTGGTGATTTTCAAACGACATGGTAAGGTGGATACAGGTGCCCGATTGCGAACGTTGCCTAGCATTGTGCCGATGATGACAGACACCTGTAGACCTGGCTATCTGTACTGGGGACACCTATAGGCCTGGCTACCTATTCTGGAGACACCTTTAGACCTGGCTACCTATACTGGGGGCACCCATAGACCTGGCTACTTATTCTGGGGACACCTATAATCTTGGCTACCTATTCTGGGGACACCTATAGACCTGGCTACTTATACTGGGGACACCTATAGACCTGGATACCTGCACTGGGAAAACCTATAGACATGGTTACTTCCACTGGGGATACCTTTTGACCTGGTTACCTATACTGGGGGCACCTATTTTGGGGGAACTGCTGCTACCAGATTATGTGTATTTTGGGAAACAGCTGCCAGATTATGTGTATTTTTGGGTAACCGCTGCCAGATTGTGTATAATGGGGGAACCGCTGCTTCCAGATTACTATTTTCGGTGATCCGCTGCCAGATTACGCATATTTTGGGGAGCCGCTGCCAAATTAGGTGTATTTGGGGGAACCGCTGCTGTCAGATTACATTTATTTTGGGGGAACGACTGCCATATTATCTGTATTTTGAACCTCTGCCAAGTTGCATGGATTTTTGGTGAAATGCTGTCAGATTACATGTATTTTGGGGGGAAACACTATGGCAGAGTTCAAACTTCCCCGGCAGACCTTTTACACCACTGCTAAGGTCATGTATATTTTGCCCTATCCATGACCACGCCACGCATTTTGTTGCATGACCACGCCCATTTTTTCAGGGGGTTTTATCAGTATAAAATATCTGTTGTGGTAAATTATTATATCTTAGTCTGTAAAAAAATAACGTTAAAGGTGGGAAACACTGGTATGGGGGCCCCTAATCTCCTATCGCGTGGGGGCCCCATGAGTCGTCAATCCGCCGCTGCTCCTGAGTTTTCTATTGGTTAATAATTCTTCATCTTCTCTTTAAAATAACGTTTCAACGTTTAGCAATTGAAAAAGTATTAAAAAAAAGTAGTGGAAAAAGTACTATCAAAATTATTTTGTGTATTTTCTTGCTTACGGGGGATTTTAACAGGTATTATATTGACAAGGTGTGAAAATATCAACTTGGAGAAAATTAAGAAGAAACCGTGAATTGCATATGGGCCCTGGTCTCATACAGTTGGGGCTTTCCGGAGTAAAGCCTCATACACACATACAGTGACTGTCACTCGCATGAATCAGGACTCAATTCCTTATGACCAGTGAATGCTTGCTTATTGTTTGAAGCCCATCATGAGCTGCTTAATAAACCAATTACTCGTGAGTGTTGAATGGCTCTTGTAAATATGTCATTTTGTTTGGTTCTTTAGTTTACCAAACAAGCCTAAACAAAAGCTTAGAATAATGGTATTTTGCTGTACTTTTGTTAGGGCTGTGAAGACTCATTTGAACTCAGGGCCAACGCTAATGAAAGGCAAAGGTGAAAGGGGCAATGGGAAGATTAGCTGACCAAATAAAACGAGTCAAAACTCTCATTCCCACTGAGCACTGGACCAGCAGGTGCTGATAATTAAGTCTTTCTGGAGTTATTTTTTAAGAGTCATCAAAATTTCTTATTGGTCAGATATAAAAGTCTTAAGGGAAGGCTGAAGTACTCATAATGAAGAAAGGCTAATTGAGCCTGTGTGAAATATGTATTATACAATATTGTTGTAGTTTTATTTTGTATTAAGATTTAACCACTACCCGAGTGTGATGACATCTGGTGGTCAAAAAAAAACATACAAAAATAAAAAAACATTTCACACTACACTTTACACTTATTAAATTAAATAAATGCATATCTCCTTCATCCCCCCATAGTTATCAAATTAAGAACACTTGGAAAAAAACAGCGTTAAAAAAAAATACATAAAATAGTTTTGTTGGGGACTCCGCTTTTCTACTATCAGAATCAGAATCAGAATCAGAATCGTTTATTTCGCCAAGTACAACGGGGGTTGTACCCGGAATTATTTTTGGCTCATACAGGGTCGGTGATGGTACAAACACATACATGCATTCTACAACACATACAGTCAAGTACAGTATGGAACAAAGTAAGCATTTACCTATAAATACATACAGCACATAACAATAGTGAAGGACGCGTGGGGAAGTCTGGAGTGCTGCGTGAGGGGAGCAGCCTGCCAACTACTGACGGCGCTCGCTCGCTGCACAGCAGCTCCAGATACCCCGCGGTGTGTCCTGAAAAAGTGGATAGAGAAAGAGAGAGGAGAAGAAGAAATTGGATAGAGAAAGTGAGAGAGAAGAGATAGCTGAAGGGAGAATGAGGAAGAAAAGAGAGAGAACCAAGGCAGGAGGAGAGAGGCAGAGACCTTTTAAGGCAGCATGGTGGATACAGTCCAATACAGTCCAGTACAGTCTGCTAAGCAAGCAAGCCCTGGCTTGCTGTCCTCTCTAGGGTGGTCATGGCGGTAATCCATGTGCTGGTGGTTGCAGGCAGAGGGGCCCGGTACTCTGAGAGCAGGTCTGATGGAGGAGAACAAGGCCTTCCGGAGCTTGTGGGGACCCAGGGCTGCTGTGTAGGCTGGTCTGAGCGGCCTGAAGGATGATGGCAGAGGGGACTCCAGCGTTGCCCTGTGCTGCCGATCACTGCAGGCTCGGTGGTGGGGAGCGGAGGTGGACCTGGCTTTACCTTTAGGCAGATCGTCGCCAGGCAGCTACATTGCTCGGCGGCGTCCTCTTGCCCCGGCAGCAGAGTTGAGGCTGCACCCAGGGATCCTGCGGGACACTGTGCCTCATGGCGGAGGCTGGAGGGGCTAGCTCAGGGCGAGAGACAGGCAGCGACGAGGGAACCGGAGCACGGGCGCCCGAACCGCTGATCAGCTGTCGGCCTCCATGTGAGATCAGGCGCACCCGACAAGCAAGCTGGCCGGTGGCCTGCGCAGTGTCGGCCTCTGTGGATGGATAATGCGGTGGACAAGGGCCTCTCCGCTGGAAGCGCACCTGGATAAAGAGCTGTGCACCGTAGTGGATCGTGGTGGCGCTGATGGTCCGGAGTCCGTGGATGGAGGCATCGGCGGCAGATCAGCAGAGCTCCGTGCTTCCTCTGCACTGCACGTGGGCCCCGATCAGCTTGCTTGATCCTCTTGGCCTTCAGACTGCGATCCGTGGCTGGTACGGATTAAGACCAGCAGTGATCATGTCCTCCGCCGCCTCCTACCTCAGCAGAAGTGAAAGTCAGAGGTGAGTGGAGGAAAAGATTGCTTCAAAAAAGCAAAAAAGGCCGGAGCCCTGTGGCCGTGGCGTCCGAGTCCGAGTACTATGTATGGCATGAGGGTATGTTACTGTTATATTTACATATATGGGGTTGAAATTATTGACGAATGCAAAACTAAAAAAATGCACATCAACTGTATTTCCAAATAAAATATTGTCGCCATACATTGTACTACGGAACATGATTTAAACGTTGTAATAACTGGGACAAATGGGCAAATAAAATACATTAAGTGGGTTTTATTCACAGTGGCACATTTTATTTTAAAACTATAATGCCCGAAAACTGAGAAATGATTTTTCCTTATTATTCCGGTTAAAAGGCATTTGGTGTAAAATAATTATTTGCATAATGTACCACCCAAAGAAAGCCTAATTGGTGGCGGAAAAAAACAAGGTATAGATCATTTCGTTGTGACAGGTACTGATAAAGTTATTGGGGAATGAAAGGTGAATATTGCTCTAGTCCGTTAGGGTAAAAACCCTTGGGGGTGAAGTGGTTAAAGAAGAACTTTACTGAAAATAACTTAATTAACAGAATTGTTTATTTTTTTACTGTATTACTTTTATAAATTATCTAGTCAATGTTTGCTCAATTGTAAAATCTTTCCTCTCCCCGATTTACATTTTAAAGAAAACCTGTAACGAAAAAATCCTCCCCTGGGGGGTACTCACCTCGGGTGGGGGAAGCCTCAGTCCCATGGCGGCGGCGGCGATAAAGCTCCCTGAACAGAGGGGATGTTAATATTTACCTTCCCAGCTCCAGCGCAGGCGCAGTATCGGCTCTCTGCCTCGGAGATAGGCGGAAATAGCCGATTGCTGTTGGGCCGCTCTACTGTGCAGGAGCAAGTCTCCTACGCCTGCGCAGTAGAGCGGGCCCGACGGAGATCTGCTGTTTTCGCCTATCTCCATGCAGAGAGCCGCAACAGCACCCCCGCTGGAGCCAGGAACGGTAAATAAATCAGCCTTATCAGCGCTTGTCAGGCTTGTCGAGGGAGGATTCCGGGACACTTTGGGGGAGCCAACGCTGGACTGCCTGCAGCTACAGGGGTGGGGGAAGCCTCATTGGGACCCTGAGGCTTCCCCCTCCTGAGGTGAGTACCCCCCAGGGGAAATTTTTTTTGTTACAGGTTCTCTTTAAATTTGTCACAGGTTGCAACATCTTTACTACTGGCAAGGTGCATCACTGTGGGATGTTTGTTTTTTATCAAACTAGCAGAAACACCACCAGTCCTCTGGGGAAGAATGCTGTGACATCATATCCTGGGCTAAAACATCACAGGGAGGGTGGGGTTACATACTAATATACAGCAATATATAGATATAGGAAGTGTTTCTGATGCTGAAACCAGGATATTTTTTTAATCAAACCAATTTTAACGTGAGGCCTCAGATAAAGCTCCAGTCAAAATCAACTGACAATTACAAAGAAGAAAAATCAAACAGGTAACTGCAAGCACTTACTTACTACGTCTTTGGTATAATACGCATACAGTTAAATATATTGTCATCGCATATAGATAAATACCACCAACATATTTAATATAAATGGATATCCTAAATAATATGTTATATTTTACTATACAGTATATACTATATATCGTTGAGGTGCTTCTTTAACCCTCAACAATTTTGGTATGGATGAGAATCATCTGTATCTTGCAAATTAAGCAATTTGTTATCATGTTTTTCATTGAAGTATTTTCCAAATTCTTGACAGTCAAACCAACACAGCCAATGAGATGTTCTTTGCCCCACCAGGCAAACTCTAACTACAGTAGCATATATCCCAACCTAACAGGTCTTTAGGCGAGTGGAGGGAGGATTGAGATGGACTAGAAAAGATTGTTTGATTGCTATTGTTTTCTCATGACATTAGTGACACCAGAGTATATTTAAAGTAACTGAACACGGAATAAATAATCATTGGGTTGATTGCCATAGGCTATTATTGAGTGAAAGAGAAGTGTGTGTTATCTTTGGCAGAACTGTCTGCTTTATTTCAGACACCCATACTTAGATGCCAATATACTGTATGAATTGGCATGAAATCTCCAGAGGAACCAGTTTGTGGAAAGCGTGTTCTCTGACATGTCTCAGTCTTCATTTTCTGCAACTCAAATGAAAGATATAAAAAAAACTTTGTCCTCAGACATGTCCAGCTCTTGGAAAGATTTGCTGGACTCCAATAGTACAGTGCACACAAAACCTTCCGCTCCTTGCTCTGATGGCCTGCAGTACGTGACTTGCCTCTGGTAGCATAACAGCCAATGAAAACAGCATAAGAAATAGGAAAGAACAGTATCTTCATTACAAACTAACCATTCTTAACACAGGAAGTGGTAGCTGGGAGTATCTGCACAGAAACATCTCTGGGATCTGATATCAATTTGGCATCTCTGTTTCAAGTGCATACCAAAGCAGTTGATTTTGGCACACATTACTCTGGTACCATCATAAAGCCAATAGAATTTGTCATCTTGCAGGTCCTAAGAGTAAATTTTGGCCCACATCTGAGCTAATATAGCTGAATGTTGGATATCAGATATGAGGTATAATTTGGGTGCTGGTGCTTAGCTATCATACACCTAAATGCCAGCTTCCAGAAACACTGTAGCCAATAATGATGATTGTAATGGGCTAATTATGATTTTGGTAAATTTTTCATATTTTTTGTAATTACAATTACGATCATAAGTGAAAATCTGTAATAGCAGCCTGGTGGCGTAGTGTGGGCAGCATGGTGCTGTAGTGCATAGCACTCTCACCTAGCAGCACTGGGTCCAAGTTTCAAATTCCAGCCAGGTCAACATCTGCAAGAAGTTTGTATGTTCTCCCCGTCTCTGTGTGGGTTTCCTCTGGGCACTCCTGTTTTCTCTCACATCCCAAAAACATACAGATTAGTTAAATGTCTTCCCCCTAAATTGGCCCTAGACTATGATACATGCACTACATGATACATACATGATACATACATAGACATATGACTATGGTAAGGACTAGATTGTGAGCCCCTCTGAGGAACAGTTAGTGACAAGACAGTATACTCTGTACACCGTACATTCTGCGTAATATGTCGGCGCTATATAAATACTTAAATAAAAACAGCACAAAAAAAATATTCCGTTCGTAATTACGATAATTCTGTAACTTTCCTATGCATAAAAAACAAAATACAGTGACAGACACTTGAGATAATAAGCTTGAGAAGACAGAGCTCTCTGCGACTTGGAAAGTCTGAGAGATCAATGAAGCTCTTTTGCATAGTTTCTTTCCCTGTACTGGAAACAATATCAGACTCATATATCTGCTGCTAATGTTTTTATTTCTACTACACATACAAATCATTATATCATATGTTTATTTTCACTTCAGATTCCCTTTAACATGAAATGTTCGACACCATATTACAAATAACGACTAAACTAATTCCGAAATTTCCAAAGATTATGAATTTACAATTTTGTGTCTTGATTACAAAGTACTACTTGCAATTACGCAAATCCTAAATTTCAGCTCATCACTGAAATTAGTGATGAGACTAGTGTTAGCTAAATTGGCTGATGGTGTAATGGTTAAGGGCTCTGCCTCTGACACAGGAGACCAGGGTTCGAATCTCGGCTCTGCCTGTTCAGTAAGCCAGCACTAATTCAGTAGGAGACCTTTGGCAAGTCTCCCTTACACTGCTACTGCCAATAGAGCGCGCCCTAGTGGCTGCTGCTCTGCTCTGGCGCTTTGAGTCCGAAAGGAGAAAAGCGCAATATAAATGTTATTTGTCTTGTCTTGTCTTGTCTAAATAATAGCTGAGCGTCAGCACCCAAATTATACACGATGGACAAAATCCGGACTCATTTATTGTGCCTCCCCCAGTGCTTAAATTCTGTGCCAAGGAAGATGATGGTTGTGAGTATTGGTTAAGATTATATGTTAGGGTTATAAACAATTTGGGGGCGGTCAGGGTTAACGGTTTGAATAAAGGCAGGTTTGTTTTATTAACTTGGACTAGGAGGTTAGGATTATGCATGAGGAAGGAGATTATGTAAGGAAAGTGGGAGGGAGGTTAGGGTTAGATGTCAGGAAAAGGTTTTATGTTAGGGGGAGAGATTGGAGGTTGGCATCAGGAAGGGGTTTATGTCAGGTGTGAAAAATAGTGCTAGACATCAGGAAAAGGGGATTTGATTGAGGATAGTTGATCAACGAATTAAGAAATCAATCAATTAAAGCATCATGAAATAGTAGAACAAAATGAGAGTGGAGCGCTCTCTTGTGTATGAATCTTTTTAATAAAATTTCCCAACAATAAAAATTGCACACACAAAATCGCAGATGTTTAAAAGCATATCACACATGGAATGCCAGATATTCATCTCCCTGTTTGAACACTCAACGCTGTCCTCCTCTCCACTATGGCCAGTAGTGTAGGCTTGCCCGCAAGGAACAGAACTGTAGCGCGGGGGGTAGGTGTATCCAGTTCTGATTCAGCGTCATTACGTGTTTCGGCGTGCCACGCCTTCTTAAGATGATGCATAGACGCACAGGACACGTAAAAAATATGCGTACCGTCTCTTAGCAACATGACGCTGGAGGAAAAAATTGAGTGACTGCAGGGGGAACGACGCTCTGCCGTGACCATGCATGCGTATTTGAAAACCTGCACACCACTATCCTCTTGCGTCACAGTCTATTATTTTATTTCAATGCAAATACCTAAATAGATTACACTCATAACCAAATTTATAAATAGTCGCCATAAAAATTCCAAGCATTTCCCACAAGATCCTACAGCCTAGAACATACATGCCAAACTCCAGCCCACTGGCCAATTTAAATTTGGCCCTCGAGTGGTTTCCCCACTTTGCATTGTGTTTGACCCACTTTAGACCACTAGGGAAGTTATATTAGAGGTGAAGCCCTAGATCACCAGGGAATATGGGGGAGGGAGAAAACACTAAATACCAGGGAACTGTATAGGGGAGGGAGGGGGCCACCTGGGAACTTTATAACCGCGACTAGGTCACTGGTGTACAATTTCGGCCCACTTTGTATTTGAGCTTGACACCTCTGGTTTAGACGCACATGTTAAGATTTAAAAAGCAATTATATTATCCAACAACATTAGCATTTAGATTGCAAGGAGTTTTATTTTGATAAAATTACTTTTGATAACAACAACAAACTGCGCCTGCCCTATTTGTACCGTTCAAACCTATTCAAAAAGCACTCAGAGTTTTCGCTGCCACAAGTCCAATAACAGTCAATTATACAGAAATAAAGGACAGCGCTCCTCTTCTCCCGTCACTTGAATCTGAGGAGGAATACGCGTGTCTCCCAGCACAAAGTTAAATCCAAATCACAGACACTATGACTCTCTCACTTATTTTTGGAAATGGCAACTTGCAGTATATATTCACAAAGGGACATCACCTGCTGTTTTCTTCTATTTCTCATTTCCAATCCTCATAGGAATTATGAGCACAGAAAGCCTCAGCCTGTGCCCTTCATTTGCCTTCCTCTGTGTACTCAAGAATGACTGTTGGTTTCCTTGCAAAGTGTGTGCTGGACAGTGGGAAACATAAGTGAGAGAGTCATGGTGTCCGTGATTTGGATTTAACTTTGTGCTGGGAAGACACGCGTATTCCTCCTCAGATTCAAGTGACGGGAGAAGAAGAGCGCTGTCCTTTATTTCTGGATAAAATGACTTTACTCCTGCTTCAACACCCAGTTTCAGTGTGTTAATACATGGAGAACTTAGCCCCCAAATACCACATTATTGTGCATACATGCACACCCATGTCAACTTTCTTGGGCATGCGTGCACCTATATGCACAACAAATGACACCCATATGACCAAAAAGGAAAAACAAAATGAAAAAATATAAATAAAACAAAAAGGATTTATTATATTATATATTTTCATATTTTTTTCTTTTTTTTCTTTTTTTTGGTCATAAATGCCAATGTTGTCTAGACTGTAGTATCTTGTGGGAAATGCTTGGAATTTTAATGGCGAATATTTATACATTTGGTTATGAGTACAATCTGTTTAGGTATTTGCATTGAAATGAAATAATAGACTGTAATGCTAGAGGGTAGTGGTGTGTGGCTTTTCAAATATGCATGCGCGGCCACAGCAGAGCGTCGTTCCTCTTGCAGCCGCTCAACTTTGTCCTTCAGCATCACGTTGCTAAGAGACAATATGTGTATTTTTATGTGTCCCGTGCGCCTATGCGTCATCTGAAGAAGGCGTGGCACGCCGAAACATGTAATCATGAAATAGGTGTCCCCAGTTGGGACTGGATCCGCCTACCTCCCATGCTGCAGCTCTGTTCCTTGTAGGGAAGCCTACACTCCTGGCCATAGCGGAGAGGAGGACAGCGTTGAGTGTTCAAACAGGGAGACAGGTATCTGGCATTCCGTGTGCTATATGCATTTAAACATCTGTGATTTTGTAAGTGCAATTTTTATTGTTGGGAAGTTTTATTAAAAAGATGAATGCACCAGAGAGCGCTCCACTCTTATTTTGCTTTAGTTCCTCATACACTTGGATCCCACAAGCTTTGGTGGAGCAGCATACTCGGGTGTCATTGAAGATAAATGTTGTGACTGTGACTGAACTGGTCTGGAGCACAGTTTTACTTTGAATTAGTTGATAGTAGAGTTTTCTTTTGTTGATATTCTCACTGTACCTAGTATCCAGACTAATGTGCACCATAAATAATTATATGTATTCAGACATATTCCTCTTCCATAAAAACAAAAACTGACTGTAAATTAAAAAAATGTAACGATTGGGGAATTATTTCCGTGGTCAGCGCACAAGATGTGCGCTGACACTGCGGAAATCCTCCACAAGTGTATAACACAACAGAACCCAGCTTTGGTGCAATGCACCTGTAAAGGGAAATTCCCACCGGCAGATGGAGCTGTGGAGTGCAGAGGAATAACCCTCTGCACTGCCACAGACGCCAGATGGGAATTGTACGAGGTGAAGCAATGCAGGGCAAGATAGCCCTTAGAGAGAGAGTGAGCACAGGGACAGAATGTATGTGTGTCCACCAATCTAGTCGCCACCCGGTGACGGTGAACACACAACAGCGAAGACCAAGTGGGAACGCAATCGCAAGAATGGCGATTGCTATTAGCGAAACAAGACTGGGTAAGACAGAGCAAAGGAACAGAATAAAGACAGAACTGATAACAAACTGTAATCCAACACACAAGAGCAGACAGGACTAACTTCACGCGGCACCACACGTTAAGCGCAATAGCGACAAAGCACATGCACGGCACGGTCGCCACACGAGAAGCGCAATAGCGACAAAGCGTACCAACCCTGACTAACCAAAGAAACACTAAAAACAAAAGAGAACGCGAACGCTTGCTAAACGGTTACCTCACCGAGACTACAGCAAGCGTTCAATCCAGACAAAACAGACAGAAGGAGTAAGCAGGAACAACCGCAGCTCTGGCCTACACTCCCAGACAGAGTACAGAAGGAACCACCGCCACTACCGCTAGGGCGAATGCGATCCAGACAGACAGATGGAGCAACCAGTAGCAACCGCTGCTCTGGCTTGCACCCTAATTAAGACAGAGTACAGAAGGAATCACCGCCACTACTGCTAGGGCGAATGCGATCCCAACAGACAGAACTATTTCCTGTCGACCGCCGCTGGCGACAAGACAATCGCAACAGATAAGACAGAACTAGGCAATACAGATAATTAACAACCTAACTACGCTAGAAGGAATGCTAGTGCACTCCCAAGGATTACTCTTAGATCATCTTAGCAAACAATATGCAGAGGGCTGAGACTCAAGGTAAGTATAGCAGGATCAAACTTTTATGACCAGCAAGGAATTCTTGGAGGAAATGGTATTTATACTGCAAGCCATCAAAGGAAGCAGCTAAGCAATTTGCATGCCAAGTTGATGCAAATTCCTCACCAGAGCAGCAGCTCAGCAAGTTGCAGAGTGAAGACAGGTCTCCTTTCCAGGGACCTGCAGCACTCAGACCTCCAAAATGGTAAAAAAAAAAAAAAAAAAAGGCGTCTGCCTGTGCAGACAGCAGAGTAGATCATTACAAAAAAAAAAAATTGTTGGGGACTAAAATTTGAGGGTTTTCTGTCCACCAAACTATAGCTGTTACTGTGGTTGCAAGTAAGCATCAATCTGAGCCATCTATCATATCTAGAGATAAATCATAGGCTTCATACCTTGTTTTTAATTATGTGAAATCACATATAACCGTATAATAGGTTGAACTCAGCAGACACCGACTTGAGTTGTGTATCTATGTCTTTATGGCCAAGTTCTGGTGAAATTTAGGGAGTACATTTGTCCTGGCCGTGTGCAATTTGGGTGCAGGGAGAAGCCGAACAATATATATTGCCCTACTGATAACCTAATTTCCTCCCTTCTGCATGTAATTCGATATCCGGCTATTACCGGCACTTAAAATACGTTGATTTTGTATCATACATCCAATTCGGCACAGCGCGAATTGACCTCTCTTTAAATATTTGTGTCACTTATTTGTTAAATACGGTATGTGCTTTGGTCCTTCTGACAACTACGCTGACAACTGTGTCAAATAGCTAGTGCATCACTTATATAAGTTACACCAATTTTAAGTGGATTTAAACTTTACACTCTTAGATTTTGAGCCAGTTATAACTGCATCTATTCATTCCCCTCTATACACTGTTCTGATGAGAAAAACAAGTTATACAATTATGCAGTAAACAAAAGCGTAAGTTCTTGTTCCTGTTTTGGTCTTGGAAGTGTTGTAATAAATCAAATTCACAGTAGACAGTTTAGAAATGTGATGTTGGATGGTACAAGATTGAAGATAAAGGATGTTGTCTGACAGGCGATGAGACACAATCTTACCAAGCGCTGTTATTGTTTGCGTGAAATAACATGACAGATGATCAAATACTACCTGTCCACCTTACAACTATCACCTAAGCATATCTCTTTTCTCTATCAGGTCACTGGCACACTTATTCTGCAGCATGCTGAAAGCCCAGAATTTCCAGTTCTAAATGTGATTTCTAAATTGAGACCTACAGCACTGGAACTGTTCAGAATTTGTCATTATGTTTCCTGAAGTGGCACTTATGGATCACCTACTCATGCGACTTTTAATTGCTCAATGGCTTGAGTCTCCTATCTGTTAAAGTGAGACACAACAAAATCATAGAAATCTACAGGTATCTTGTATTTTCCCTACCATACCCCCATTCTAATATCCCTACCATAATCTAAAGGCAGTGGGGAGTGGGGAAATCATTTAACTTGTCAGTAAGTTTTTGGAAATTGAGAGAAATCTGGAGCATCAACCATGGAAATATTAGAACATACAAACTCCATGCAGAAGTCCTTTAAATTTCAAGGAGTGGAAAGGGTTAAGCGGCCTGTTGGAGGGACGGACAACCAGAGAAACATTTTAAGACGTGGAACATTTTGAATTTGGAAACTTGGGACTCGTGTTCCTCAGGGTCTAAATTTAAGGTGGGTCGTGAGCCTTTTTTATGATCTTCAATCAATTCATATTATCATTTGGGGTTCCTCTGTTTGTCCTATGTATGATATACAGTCCTTCCTTTTGCCCCCTTCTTTTTCGATGATTCTGTGTTGCACCTTGACTATCTTAACAATATGAGACGTCAAGGGGATCTGTTTGTTCTTAATTGAGCACTATTTGTATATTTATATGCACTTTTGTTACTTACGTACTATGCCTAAGGAGATGCCTATGTATTTGCATACCATATTGTTAAGCCCGCTCATTGTGGGTGGAGTTGCATGTGTATAAATTGTGGTTCTTGTGAGAGCTATTTTAGCTATGACTAAGGAGCGATTGTGAGGCTCCAATACACGTCAGCTAATTTGCATGTCCAGCATATCCATTTTCAATGAAGATCAGCATTTTATTATACCAGTGAAGCGGATCTTCCTTCCTTTCTACAGTATCCGATGGGGCTTGGCTGCCCATGGTCCTGCTCCTGGTTGATTGGCTGGAGTGGTGAGCGGTGTTCATTTTTTCTACAATGCCTTTGCTGTCTGTTCTGTGCCCCTCTTCCAACCTGGGTCCAGTTACTATCAACTGAAAGCAGCAGACACAAATAGGAGGGGGACTGTGCGCCGCAAGAGCAAAGGGGCACAAAGATCAGAAGTACTCATATGCAGTGCTGCCCATAATTATTTATATCCCTGGCAAAATTTGACTTAGAGTTACTGCTTTAAAGTTACTTTTATTCAACCGGCAAGTAATTTTGTAATGATGGGAAATGACATAGGTGTCTCCCAAAAGATAAGACGATGTACAAGAGGAATTATGGTAGAAAAAAAAAACCATTTCTCAGCTTTTATTTACATTTGAGCAAAAAGTGTCTAGTCCAAAATTATTCACCATTATAACCTCCTCAATAATCGATAGAAAAGCCTTTATTGGCTATTACAGCAATCAAGCACTTCCTATAATTACAGACCAGCTTTTTGCATGCCTCCACAGGTATTTTTGGCCACTTATCTTTAGCAGTGAGCTCCCAATCTTTCAGGTTGGAGGGTCTGCTTGCCATCACCCTGTTCTTTAGCTCCCTCCACAGATTCTCAATTATTATTATTATTATTATTATTTTTTATTTATATAGTGCCAACATATTCCGCAGCGCTTTACAAAGCACAATAAGACAAGGGGAACATAGATACACTAAAAAAATGTACAACAGAGTTCCAAGCAGCACAAATATTGTGACAAAACCAGTAAACATTAGGAGGAGGACCCTGCCCTTGCGAGCTTACAATCTAATGGGTAGTGGGGGACACACTAGGTAAGGGGGTGGAGGATGGAGGAGGTAGTGACCTTTTGCCTCTGCTTACATTGTGTCAGATAAGTAAATAAGGGCTATAGAATGTTATAGGCTTGTCTGAAAAGGTGTGTTTTAAGAGTGCGTTTGAAGAAATCCAGGTTTGGAGCATGACGTACAGGCTGTGGAAGAGAGTTCCAGATGAGGGATGATGCTTGTGTAAAGTCTTGGATGCGAGCATGAGAGGAGGTGATCAGCTTAGAGGCCAGGAGAATTTCTTGGGATGAGTGAAGGTTGCGGGAGGGACGATATCTTGAGATTAGTGATGAGATGTATGGAGGGCACAACTCATGGAGGGCTTTGTACGTTAGAGTCATAAGTTTGAACTGGATCCTCTGGGTAATGGGTAACCAGTGGAGAGAACGGCACAGTGGGACTGCATCGGAAGAGCGTGTGGAGAGGTGAATGAGGCGGGCTGCTGAATTTAGAAGG
Organism: Hyperolius riggenbachi; assembly: GCF_040937935.1. Taxonomy (NCBI): domain Eukaryota; kingdom Metazoa; phylum Chordata; class Amphibia; order Anura; family Hyperoliidae; genus Hyperolius; species Hyperolius riggenbachi. The sequence continues at coordinate 105,803,698 of NC_090655.1, forward strand.
GATTGGAGAGGTGCTAGCCTGTTTTGTGGTAGACCACAGAGCAGGGTGTTGCAGTAGTCTAGGCGGGAGATGATTAAGGCATGTACAAGCATTTTGGTGGCCTCTTGTGTTAGGAACGGACGGATACGGAATATATTTTTGAGCTGGAAGTAGCAGGTGGTGGTTAATGAGGCAATGTGAGGTTTAAAGGAGAGCTCTGAGTCAAGTATAACCTCCAAGCAGCGGACCTTAGTGGTTGAGGTTATTGGGGTGTTGTCTACTGTTATGGTTGCAATTGGTGGGGGTGTAGATAGTGATGGTGGAAAAATCACAATTTCCGTTTTACTCATGTTGAGTTTGAGGAAGCAGGAGGACATAAATGCAGAAACGGCACGTAGACAGTCGGGGACTCTAGATAGCAGTGATGACAGATCAGGAGCTGAGAGATAGATTTGGGTGTCATCAGGGCCGGCCTTAGGTTTCACAGCGCCCTGAGCGTAATCAGATATTGGCGCCCCCCCCCCTCCCCATTCATCCTCTTCACGTGCATATTATAGGCAGATCCCCCCCTTAGTGTATATAGGCTACTTGTCTTGCATATGTAGGCAGATCCCCTTTAATGTATATATAGGCAGATCCCCCCTTAGTGTATATAGGCTTAGGCTACTATTCTTGCAGTTGCAGATCCCCTCTTAGTGTATTTAGGCAGCCAATCCCCCCCCCCCCTCCCCTCTTAGTGTATCTAGCATAGGCATATTCTCCCTTTCGCGTAGGGAGGTTGGGGATGGGGAACCTTACTTTTTTGCTGGTCTTCTATTCTTACTGTCTGCAGAGCAGTGCCAGTGTAGCTGCTGGAATTCTGGGAGCAGGAGAGAAGGACTTGTCGTCACTCAGGACACTGTCACAGAGCTGGTGGCACATGTACTGCGTGCTTCCCTGCAGCAGCCTGAGCCTCAGGGCGCCTCCGCCCATGCTGATTCCTGACATATCGCGGGGCCTGGCAGAGTCTCGCACTCCAAGAGGCAGCCAGAGGCATATCTGGGTAATACGGCGCCTATGGCAAACACTGAAATTTCTCCGCCCCTCCCCCCCCCCCCCCCCCAACACATCACAGTCACATGCCATCAGATAATTCATCTAGTAATCCTATGCCATCAGATAATTCATCAAGCAGTCTCATGTTATCAGATAACTCGTCAAGCAGTCTCATGTTATCAGATAACTCGTCAAGCAGTCTCATGTTATCAGATAACTCGTCAAGCAGTCTCATGTTATCAGATAACTCGTCAAGCAGTCTCATGTTATCAGATAACTCGTCAAGCAGTCTCATGTTATCAGATAACTCGTCAAGCAGTCTCATGTTATCAGATAATTCATCAAGCAGTCTCATGTTATCAGATAATTCATCAAGTAATCACATGCCATCAGATAATTCATCAAGCAGTCTCATGCCATCAGATAATTCATCAAGCAGTCTCATGTTATCAGATAATTCATCAAGTAATCACATGCCATCAGATAATTCATCAAGCAGTCTCATGTTATCAGATAATTCATCAAGCAGTCTCATGTTATCAGATAATTCATCAAGTAATCACATGCCATCAGATAATTCATCAAGCAGTCTCATGTTATCAGATAATTCATCAAGCAGTCACATGCTATCAGATAATTCATCAAGCAGTCTCATGCCATCAGATAATTCATCAAGTAGTCACATGCTGCCCAATAAAAATAAAGTTGCAACAGTCAACCAGATAAAATAATTACGGTAAGTAGCCAGGTACCTCACAATAAAAACATTACATAGACAGATGCCTCAAGATAAAACAATTTAGTAGCCAAGTCCACCCTGGATACATAAATTAAACAGCCATGTTCACAAAATAAAAGCATTAGATAGCTATGTGCCCATACATATCAGTAGGTAGAAAAATGTGCCCCTAGATGTTAGGTAGCCATAGCGGACCCCCAATTGCTGGCTGGGTGCAGGGTATTTGCTGGGTGCTGGTTAGGGCAGTGTGCAGGCTGGTGGCTGGGTGCAGGTTAGGGCGGTGTGCAGGATGGGTGCAGGGGCAGGATGCTGGTTAGGGCAGTGTGCAGGCTGGTGGCTGGGTGCAGGGTGGGCAGTTGTGGCGAGGCAGTGTGGGCAGTTGTGGCTGGGTGGGTAGTTGTGGGTGGGCAGTTGTGGCTGGGTGAGTAGTTGTGGCTGGGTGGGCAGTTTGGGTGAGTAGTTGTGGCTGGGTGGGCAGTTGTTGTGGCTGGGTGGGCAGTTGTGGCTGGGTGGGCAGTTTGGGTGAGTAGTTGTGGCTGGGTGGGCAGTTGTGGCTGGGTGGGCAGTTTGGGTGAGTAGTTGTGGCTGGGTGGGTAGTTGTGGGTGGGCAGTTGTGGCTGGGTGAGTAGTTGTGGCTGGGTGGGCAGTTGTGGCTGGGTGGGCAGTTTGGGTGGGTAGTTGTGGCTGGGTGGGTAGTTGTGGGTGGGCAGTTGTGGCTGGGTGAGTAGTTGTGGCTGGGTGGGCAGTTTGGGTGAGTAGTTGTGGCTGGGTGGGCAGTTGTGGCTGGGTGGGCAGTTGTGGCGAGTAGTTGTGGCTGGGTGGGCAGTTGTGGCTTGGTGGGCTGTTTGGGTGGGCAGTTGTGGCTGGGTGGGCAGTTGTGGCGAGTAGTTGTGGCTGGGTGGGCAGTTTGGGTGAGTAGTTGTGGCTGGGTGGGCAGTTGTGGCTTGGTGGGCTGTTTGGGTGGGTAGTTGTGGCTGGGTGGGCAGTTGTGGCTGGGTGGGCAGTTGTGGCGAGTAGTTGTGGCTGGGTGGGCAGTTTGGGTGAGTAGTTGTGGCTGAGTGGGCAATTGTGGCTTGGTGGGCTGTTTGGGTGGGCAGTTGTGGCTGGGTGGGCAGTTGTGGCTGGGTGGGCAGTTGTGGCGAGTAGTTGTGGCTGGGTGGGCAGTTTGGGTGAGTAGTTGTGGCTGGGTGGGCAGTTGTGGCTTGGTGGGCTGTTTGGGTGGGTAGTTGTGGCTGGGTGGGCAGTTGTGGCTGGGTGGGCAGTTGTGGCTGGGGCAAGTTACAGACCTCAGATCTCACGGCGACCGGTCCCCGCAGCCTGTCCCCGACAGACCTGTCTGGCAGTCCAGACCTCAGATGCGGCGACAGCAGAGTGGCTGGCCGTACACGCTACCCGCGCTCAATGTATTCCAAATGTGGAAGTGACGTCAGCGGTCAATGACGTCACTTCCGCATTTGGAATACCTTCAGTGTGGATAGCCTGCGCAGCCAGCCACTCTGCTGTCGCCGCGATCTGAGGTCTGTCGGGGACAGGCGGCGGGTGCAGAGGCGGCAACGGGAGGGGAGGCTCAGTGGCAAAGGTGCAGCTGAAACGCCAGCAGTTTGCTGTTCTTCGCCCCCAGCGGCACCAGGGGGTGGAGAAAGACGCACAGCAAGACGGACCCATCTGGAGCCCGCAGCAGCCAGATAATGCATGCGGCCAGGCGGCAGGAGCGCCCCCTGGAGGCCGGCGCCCTGAGCGATCGCTCTGGTCGCTCAGGTCAAAGGCCGGCCCTGGGTGTCATCTGCATAGAGGTGATACTGGAAGCCAAAAGAGTTAATTAGTTGTCCCAGACCACGAGTGTAGACTGAGAAAAGAAGTGGCCCAAGAACAGAGCCTTGAGGAACACCAACAGACAGTGGGCGTGGGGAGGAATTGGTGTTAGAGAAGGACACAGTGTAAGAGCGACCAGAGAGATAAGAGGAGATCCATGAATGTGCTTGACCCTTGATTCCTAAAGATGAAAGTGTCTGCAGAAGCAGAGCATGATCAACCGTGTCAAAGGCAGAGGAAAGGTCAAGGAGTATTAGAATGGAGAACTGGCCTTTAGATTTAGCTACCAGTAGGTCATTAGCAACTTTCGTGAGGACAGTTTCGGTGGAATGGTGTGTGCGGAATCCAGATTGAAAGGGGTCAAGTAAGGAGTTGGTAGAGAGAAAGGCAGACAGTTCTGAATGGATGTGACGTTACAGCAGTTTAGAAGCAAAGGGGAGGAGCGAGACAGGGCGGTAATTGGATAGAGAAGTTGGATCAAGAGAGGGTTTTTTGATAAGTGGTGTGATGATAGCTTGTTTGAATAAGGAAGGAAAAGTGCCAGTGGAGATAGAAAGATTAAATAGAGTTGTTAGAGCGGGATTAAGAGAGGAGGAAAGCTGGGGGATTAGATGGGAGGGAATGGGGTCCAGGCCACAGGTAGTGAGATGTGCTTTGGAGATTAGTGAGGAAAGACACTGTTCAGTGAGTGTGGTGAAAGATATTAGAGTGGGAGAGTGGTCTTGTGGATCGGGGGGAAGGCAGTTAGCAGTGGGCGAGGGTGCAGGTGGACAGAAGGAATCTACAGGTGATGGTTGAGCTGGTAAAAGTGGTTGCATGTTGAAGCTATTACGTATTGCATCAATCTTGCTTGTGAAGTATGATGCAAAGTCGTCAGCTGACAGACATGTGGTAGGGGGAGGAGGTGGCGGACGAAGTAGGGAGTTGAAGGAATTGAACAATTGTTTTGGGTTGTGGGACTGTGAGGAAATGAGTGAGGAGAAATAAGACTGCTTAGCCGAGGTGAGGGCATCCCTGAGCTCCTGCATAGTTTGTTTGTAGTGGTGGAAGTCCTCTACAGCAGGGCTCTTTCTCCAGCACCTTTCTGACACCCTGGAGCGCCTTTTCAGCTGTTTTCAGTTGATTTGTTCAGTGAGCCAGGGCTGCCTGTTAGTTTGGCGGGGGCAGGTGGTGGTGAGTGGGGCAGCTGAATTCATGGCAGAGGAGACTACACTAAATAAGTAACTGGATGCTACCTCTGGGTCAGTGTAGGATGGCAGAGTACTTAGAGGTTGCAAGGCCTCAGTCAGGGTATTGAGATCCAGGTTGTGGTAGTTCCTGCGCATGACCGTATGGTGTAGTGTTGGTGGAGTTGACGGTAGAGAAGAATTGATTGAGAAGGTAAGAAGGTTGTGGTCTGAGAGGGGAAGTGGAGTGTTATGGAAGCTTGAAATAGAACAGAGGCGGGTAAAGACAAGGTCAAGAGTGTGGCCGTCTTTGTGGGTGGAAGTGGAGGACCATTGGGCGAGGTCAAACGAGGAGGTGAAAGAGAGCAGTTTGGTGGCAGTAGGGCAGCTAGTGTCGATGGGTATATTAAAATCTCCAATGATGATAAAGGGTATATCAGTGGAGAGGAACTGGAGAAGCCATGCTGAAAAGTGATCAATGAAAGTAGAGGCTGGACCAGGCGGGCGGTAGATAACAGCAATCTGAATGTGGTATGAAGAGTAGAGACGGACAGCATGAACTTCAAAGGATGAGAGTGAGAGTGCGGGCAGTGGTGTGAGTGGCTTAAAGGAGCAGTGTTCAGAGAGGAGGATCCCCACCCCGCCTCCCTGTTTGTGGCCAGGTCTAGGGGTATGACTAAATTTTAGACCACCATGTGTTAGAGCAGCTGGAGACACCGTGTCTGATGGAGTTAGCCATGTCTCAGTGAGCCCCAGAAAGGTGGAAGTGTTGGAGATAAACATGTCATGAATAAAGGCCAGTTTATTACAGACTGAGCGGGAGTTCCATAGAGCCCCAGATATGGGGAGGGGAGAGCAGGGAAGAAGGGGGATGTCAATAAGGTTGTAGGTGTTCTGGGAGGGGAGGTGGTGATGTTTGATTGGATTAAAGTCAGGACTCTGGCTGGGCCATTCCAAAACGTTAATGTTGTTGTCTGCTAACCATTTCATCACCACCTTTGCTGTTTGTTTTGGGTCATTGTCATGCTGAAATGTCCACTGTTGGCCAAGTCCAAGTTTCTCTGCAGACTGCCTGATGTTGTCGTTGACAATTCTCACGTATTGCTCTTTTTTCATGGTACCGTTTACTGTGATTACGTTCCCTGGTCCATTGGCTGAAAAACACCCCCAAAGCATTAGGTTCCCACCACCATGTTTGAAAGTGGGGATGGTGTTCTTTGGGTTGACGGCTTCTCCTTTTATACGCCAAACAAAGGAAACATCATTGTGACCAAACAATTCAATTTGTGTTTCATTTAACCCTAACACAGATGACCAGAAGTCTTCTTCTTTGTCCAGATGAGCATTTGCAAAGGCCTAGCGAGCTTTTGTGTATCTGGAGACGTGGCATCCTCCTTGGTCTGCATCCATGGAACCCAGCAGTGTGCAGTGTCCGTTGGATTGTCTACCTTGAGACATTGCCACCAGGAGAGCCCAGATTCTTTTCCTCAGTGCAGAACATTGTGTATTTTTTAATAATACTTTGCACTGTAACCACTGGAACTTGAAAACGTTTAGAAATGGCCTTGTAGCCCTTTCCTGGCTTGTGAGCAGCCGCAATGTGCAGCTGCAGATCCTCAGTGAGCTCCTTTGTCTTAGCCATGTCTGTCCACAAACCACCTGCAGAGAGCTGCTGTTTTTTACCTGTTGAGTTGATTAAAACATCTGTTCCCAATTAATCAGGGCAATTAGGATGCTTTAGAACAGCTTGGACTATTTGGAATGGTAAAGAACTTTGGATGATTTTTGCAGAGACTGAAAGTTTGTGAAGGGTAGGAATAATTTTGGACTGGACACTTTTTGCTCAAATGTAAATAAAAGCTGATAAATGTTTTTTTTTCACAACAATGCCTCTTGCACATTGTCATATTATCTTTTGGGAGACACCTATGTCATTTTCCATCAAAAAATTACCCCCCCCCCCCCAAGCGTGGCTAGCGCCGGGGGAGCCGTCCGCTCCAACCTCCCAAAATTAAAAACAGGCACTTACCTTAACGTCCATTGCGTTCTGCTACATGCGCATTAACTTGGGGGCACCACATGAGAAAGGAGTGAAGCATGGGTCACCCCAAGCTTTAGAGCTCAGGGCTGGCTCACACACTATTTTAGGTTAGTGTAGAGCATTTCTCCTAATGACAGTAACTCCGATTTCTGAATGGTGATAAGATGCCCCAAGAAGTATATGGTGCAGCAATATATTAATAATGTGTGTGATCATTTACCACATTAAAACTAAACCTTCATGTATTTTGTGAAGCACTAACAAAACCAGAAATAAGGAATAACAATGTCTTCCCAAATAATAATTAATCTATTTCAGTTTTGTTTTTGTTTTTTTCTGTGCAAACAGGAACAGGAACCATATTGTAGGTTTAGTAATTATTTCCTCTGTATTTCACACACTATAAATAACATTATGTGCCTCTAGACCGTTCCTGATTTGGTCTACACAAGGCATTACTCAGCTAAGGCTTTTGACTCCTCCAGTCTATTCTTCAGATGTGACATCAATAATGATTTGTGGACAATCCCGTCAGTCTCACACTAATATTTATGTACCGTTCCACTTGAGAATATAGATGAGCGAGTCATGTATTGCCAAATCTTGGGCAGGATTCCCAGGGCAATAAAAGTGACATTTGCCATTCGGTGACAGGTCTCCGTTCTCATAGAGATTCATTCACAGAAAGGTTCATTTCTTTCCTTTCAGTGTCATGTTAAGCATGCAGGCCTACGGCAGCAGCACATTACAATTCACGTTCCATTTACTTGTAGTAAGGTAAATATTCTTAATAATTTCAGAGAAAATTTAAACATGTCTCTTCCTCCAGAAAATGAAAAGATAATATAGTACATTCGGACAACTTCAGATGATCAACGAGATGCTACTTTTTACCAACTGGCATATACAGCAGATTGCATTCAGTTAAGATTAAGAACTGGGACAATCAAATACAGTTGTTGCAGATTTGGGCAGAATCCCAAGCTGCAAGCAGTTTACTTGTAAGTGTGGAAAAATTAGCCACTGTAGAAGAAGTGAGGTTCCACACCACGGTCCAATAAAAAATGCAAGCCTTTATTAAATTGTGTAAAACCGACAAATGTGTTTGTTAACATGTTTCAGACACACAGTAGTCCTTAGTGATAGGAATAAGGACCATTGTGTTTCCGAAACATGTTAGCAATGAGTTTTATATTTTTGAGGGAGGTAAGTCCACCTGAACATCCCCCTCTTTTAGACGGTTTTTAAACATTTTTATTCTACTCTGGCACCTCTGTACACCAAGCTCTGCTGAAATCTTGATTCCACCCTCGGTGGAGGGGTGCTACCCCGTTTCCTATCTACAGAGAGCGACATCTTAAAAACCTGAGTGGGGTCAGGTTCTAATACTCCCCACCTGCGCTTGAAGTGGTTGCCTATGGGTAACCCATGTTTGTGAGTATATCTAAGATTTTTTGCTTTAAACCACAACCAACTTAACAATACTACACCATATTGGGCTCTCGATTTCTCTTTGTTCTTCCAAGCATGTTAGCAAACACGTTTGTTGATTTTACGCAGTGTAATAAAGGCTTGCATTTTTGATGGAACCATTATGCATAACCTCCTTTTTCTATGTTGGTTTTCTGGGAATTGAGTTACCCAGCTTCTGTACTGATCCTATAACTGAGGAAGTTGAGCAGACTTTGTACAGTATATTGGAAAGATAAGCATTTCATTCATTCTCTCTGGAAACCACATATCATAGGTAAGGTTCTTTTTTTAATTGCGGAAATCATTGCTCGTATTTTTGTGGGTGTTGGGTATGCCATCCTCAAACTGAATTCCCTTCTGTGCAGTTAATTTTCTGGCCCCTCTCTTCATTGTTTCCAGTCTACATGCTCCCACTGGAAAAAATAATCCAGAACTATGGCCTAGGATACCATTGTTCTGCAGTTGACACACAACTGTATCTGTCCTTCAAGCCGGCAGCCAAGACCTATCAGCATCCATAAATGCGTGTCTAGTGGATTTACAAAACTGGATGAACACCAGCTGGCTGAGGCTGAACTCTGACAAAACAGAGGTGTTGGTGGTAGGTGATCCACATATGATTGATAAAGTTAAAAACGCTCACCACCTAAAACTAGCAATTAGGGGAGATGCTGTACAGTATAAAGACTCTGTGCGAAACCTGATAATGGATGGAAATTTAAAACTCAGACAGCAGGTATCAGCTCAGTTGTCAAGTCTTCCTTCTTCCATCTAAGAAATATAGCAAAAATCAAACACCTTATCCCAGCTGAAGACCTACCTGCTCTGGTTCATGCATTTGTATCCTCCCGCCTAGACTACTGCAACGCCCTGTTCATCGGATCTACAGAAAAGGTTCTGCGCCCCTTACAGCTAGTACAGAATGCTGCAGCCAGGCTCCTAGCCAATGCCCCCCGCAGCTCACACATCACCCCAGTACTGCAAACTCTTCACTGGTTGCCAGTAAAATGGAGAATCAATTTTAAGATCTGCCTGCTGACATTCAAGGCTCTAAACCATAGGGGACCCAAATACATAGCGAATCTATTGGAACTTTATGCCCCTCCACGCACCCTCCGCTCTGCCAACAAGATGAAGCTGGTTATTCCCAGGATACACCTAACATTTGGTGCTCGGGCCTTTTCCTATGCAGCCCCTACTCTATGGAACTCACTTCCACAATCAGTACGATAGGCTCCTTCTCTGGACAGCTTTAAAGGGATTCCGAGCAGTGCAGAAACTATGGAAAGATGCATATCATTTTAAAGGTCTCTTTCCAATGATATATAAATTGATTTCGATCGCGAAAATAGAGAAAACTAAAAGGCATAGGGCGACCATGTCGTCAGAAAGAGAGCTTTAAAATGATATCCATCTTTCCATAGTTACATTGTATTACACAGGGCGACTGTTGTAGTAAGTATCAAGAATGAATGTCAAGAATGAAAATAGCGAAAACTAAAAGGTGTAGGGTGGCGGTTTATATATTATTGGAAAGAGGAGAAAGAGAGCTTTAAAATGATATGCATCTTTCCATAGTTTTTGCACTGCTCGGAGTCCCTTTAAAAAAAGGCTAAAAACTCACCTCTTTTCCCTAGCCTTTGAGACTGCATAATGCAGGGTCACAGCGCTTTGAGTCCCCAGGGAGAAAAGCGCTATAAAAATATTATTGTTATTGTTATGTGATTCTCTGAGCTATGCAGCAATTGCAGGTCCTTCTGATGAACTCACTCTTTGCGTGCTTCTTAACCAGTTCTCAATCTTCTTATCCCCCCTTCTCTTCTTGTCTTGCATATCTCTGTGGTTGCATGGCATACCTTTGTATAAGAGAAACTTGAATGTTCCAACCTCCCAAACTATCTACCCATACTCATCCATCAGGGCCCTTGATGTAAGAGGTGATGAAAATAATACTGGGTGAGGATTAGTAGTAGGTCACAAAGGATTATGGGAAGTGTAGTCCAAAAAACTGTATAGCAGGCAGTATCAATCCCTTAAAGGTCCCCTGTTGCTGGCATTGTGCTGAAGGGCTAGAATGATGGTATCAATGGTTTATTAAAACAACTTTAAGGTTTACAACAAAGATGCTAAGAGAAGAGTAATAAATATAAGGGAGCTTGGAGTTCCTTTTATATTGGGGGGGGGGGGGGGGTGGTATTGAGGTTGCAGGGCTGTGGGGTCGGTACAAAAATCCTCCTACTCCGACTCTTAAGGTTAGGATTCCTCTGACCTCGACTCCGACTCCTTTAATTTGCATATTACAATTTTGTTGATTGAAAGTATGTAACATGAAATGCATCTCTTAACCTCCTTGGCGGTAACCCCGTGTGTGACACGGGGTAAGCCGCCGGAGGGTGCCGCTCAGGCCCTGCTGGACCGATTTTAATAATTTTTTTTTTGCTGGACGCAGCTAGCACTTTGCTAGCTGCGCCAGCACTCTGATCGCCGCCGGCCCCTTTGCGATCGCCGCTATCTGCTGCGGCGCGGGCCCCCCCCCCCCCTCCAGACCCCAGCGCTGCCTGGCCAATCAGTGCCAGGCAGCGCCGAGGGGTGGCCCGGGACTCCCAATGACGTCCCGACGTCAGTGACGTCGGTGACGTCATCCCGCCCCGTCGCCATGGCGACGGGGGAAGCCCTCCAGGAAATCCCGTTCTATGAACGGGATTTCCTGATCGGAGATCGCCGAAGGCGATCGAAGCGGGCGGGGGGGTGCCGCTCAGCAGCGGCTATCATGTAGCGAGCCCTCGGCTCGCTACATGATTAAAAAAAATTTTTTAAAAAAAAACCTGCTGCGCTCCCTCCTGGCGGTATTTTTCATACCGCCAAGGAGGTTAACTGCCAACGCTTAGGAATTTTAAAATACAACTGAAGTGAGAGGGATATGGAGGCTGCCATATTTATTCCCTTTTAACCAATACCAGTTACCTGGCTAGCCAGCTGATCTTCTGCCTCTAATACTTTTAGTCATAGACTAAAACTAGTCCTTGGTAAGAGTACTTGTAGAAGACAGGAACAAAGAACATCTATCAGGCCCTAGGCAATGTAACTGTGGGTACATGTAAAAGTGATGTGCAGGTACTCTGCAGGGGAATGAGGTGATTCTTCCTCTATTACACATTCTTCATGTACAAGCTGAACATGGATCAGGCCCTAGGCAATGTACAGCTGTGTTCAAAATGATTCAACCCCCACTGAAATTGAGTGTTTTAGCCAGTTTGACATTGATTTTGATCATTTCAGTCGTCTTGTTTACAATTAAATCAATGAGGCACTTGTAAGTCAGACAAATATAACATAACATTTATAATGAAATAACCACAAATGTATTTTCTGTGCTCACATCATTATCAGTTTTATTCAACCGCCAAGCGACATTCATTCTTGATACTTACTACAACATCCTTTTCCAGTTATAACAGCTTAAAGCATAAAGTGTCTTGCAGCAATCTATGGGTATATTAGCCCATTCTTCATGGGCAAAGCCTTTTGTTCAGTCACGTTCTTAGGCTTGTGCGCTGCAACTGCTTTCTTTAAGTCCCACCAGAGGTTCTCAATTGGATTTAAGTCTGGTGACTGCGATGGCCACTCCAAAATGTTCCAGCCTTTAATCTGCAACCATGCTCTAGTGGACTTGGAGGAATGCGTGGGATCATTGTCCTGTTGAAAGGTCCAACATCTCTCAAGCCTCAGGTTTGTGACGGACTGCATCACATTTTCTTCCAATATCTCCTGTTACTGAAGAGAATTCATGGTACCTTGCACACGGTGAAGCTTCCCTGTACCTGCAGAAGCAAAACACCCCCAAAGCATGATTGACCTCCCGCCATGCTTCACAGTAGGCAAGGTGTTCTTTTCTTCATAGGCCTTGTTCTTCCTCCTCCAAACATAGCATTGATCCATGGGCCCAAACAGTTCTAATTTTAATTCATCAGTCCACAGAACACTATCCCAAAATTTTCTCCTGTACTCTGCAGGAGAATGAGGCGATTCTTCCTCTATTACACATTCTTCATGTACAATCTGAACTTGGATCAGGCCAGAGACAATGTAACTATGGGTACATGTAAGAGTGATGTGCAGGTACTCTGCAGAAGAATGAGGCGATTCTTCCTATATTACACATTCTTCATGTACAATCTGAACAAGGTTTATGGGTGATAGACAACACCTTTGTGTTCAATGTGCGCAACATTCTCAATGGATTCCTGACAGCTCTGTGGGGAGTGCATATGTAGCATATAGTACTACTGTGTAACAAAGTAAACCTGAGACAGGTAAAATTAAAGTTTTATACATACATGGGGCTTCCTCCAGCCCCCTTTAGGCTAATCATTCCCTCGCTGTCCTCCTCCACCTTCTGCTATGGGTCCAGGTGCTTGAGCCAGTCGGGCGTAGTGCGCAGGCACACACTCCACCGCTGGGAGCGTACTACACCTGCGCAGCACTATTGCTCAGGTGCAGAATGTTCCTGGCTGTGGGAGCGGCACGCGGCCGGACTGCGCTAACTGGCTGAATTAACGGGACTCATAGCAGAAGATCCAGGTGGCGGAGGAGGACAGCGAGGGACTGATTGGCCTGAAGGGGGCTGGAGGAAGCCCCAGGTATGTATAACACTTTTCTTTTCATCCGTCTCAGGTACCCATTCGTAGTCACCAAACCAAATTTTAACAACATATTAAATTATTTTATTTCATGAGCAAAGGGAGTGCATAAATTTGCATAAACCAGCATCAACGCAGAATTATTTCCATCTCACTGACCATCTCTATTAGACACACAGCTACACATCAGGCTTTATTCTTGCAGCATAGATGTTATTTAGATGTTATTTAGTGTGTATATATATATCTATATATATATATATATATATATATATATATATATATATATATATATATATATATATATATATATATATATATATATACATATATATAAGATTCCTGTGTATACATCATATATACTGTACAGTCACAATAGATATATATATTTTTGTGGACTAAGCACAGCTATTACTGTATATATAAATTATTTATAATGACTATTATTTGTGAAAAATAAAACATTTTATCATATTTTATATTTTAATCACAAGTTAAATTCCTTAGGAGTCGGAGTCGGTGCATTTTCTCCCGACTCTGACTCCAACTCCAGGTACCCAAAAATTCCCCAGACTCAGACTCAGACTCCTCAACTCCAACTCCACAGCCCTGTGAGGTTGGACTGGACATTACAGAAGTGTTTAATAAGGTTCTGTTCAAATGAACTGTCTAGGTGTACATATTATTGACAATACCGACATGGCATAATCATTCTTCTGGTATGGTTGATGCTTGACACATTATATCTTTTTTTCAAAAGTCTAATGGTACCAACAGATTTAAAATAAGCATTGCCTGACCCAGACAAACTGATCAGAATATACTGGAGCATGTCTGAAGGTACATAACACCTTCTACAGTATTTTGGAGTGTTGCCTTTTTTCAAAAAACTGAAAAAATATGTTCTAGAATGTGAAATGATGTCTGCTAGAAATATGCAAGGTTCTAGCAATGCAAAACCCTGAAGTACTTTAAGAACAATGTTTTCAGCAGAAGACTATATTCAGAGTTCTCCTTTCAGACATATTCTAGAGAAACCTAATTCTGATCATTTTAGTGGTGCATCGTGCTTTGTGGAAGGCCATCTAGTGGTATCTGACTATCTGTTTAAATGTACAGACCCCCAGGCAATATCAAGGACAAGTGTCCCTAATAGGGCTGGGAGTTCCTGGACCTGAGTAGTAGGTATGCTGTCCATCACATTCTCATGGGAGTCATAGAAAACTCATAATGTGATGGACAGCTCTCACACACCCACAGTGGGGTGTGCCCACTTAACACTTGTTAAAGAGACACTTGACGCGAAAAAAAAATTATGATATTATGATTTGTATGTGTAGTACAGCTAAGAAATAAAACATTAAGATCAGATACATCAGTCTAATTGTTTCCAGTACAGGAAGAGTTAAGAAACTCCAGTTGTTATCTCTATGCAAACAAGCCATTAACTCTCCACTAAGTCTTAAGGTGGCCATACACTGGCCCGATTTGCGGCAGTTTCGACAGCAGATTCGATCACTGGGATCGAATCTGCTGCCAATCGTTCGCGCAACACGCACCCGCCGATCCGATTTCCTCCCGAAATCGGATCGGTCCGTCGATCGCGCCGTGCGGGAAATTACCCTCGATCGCCCGCGGGTAGGGAGCGCGTCGCTAGCGGCGGCCGATCCGATCAGGTATACATTACCTGAGGCTGGCTCCCGGGCATCCCGTCCGTCACTGCTCCTGTCATGGCGCCTCCGGCATCCTCGCATAACTTCCGCTGTCATGCCAGTGACAGCGGAAGTACAACTAGAGGGCGCTCTATTTGAACTTCCGCTGTCACTGGTGTGATAGCTTAAGTTCTATGCGGATGCCGGAGCCGGAGGTGCCACATGACGGGGACATCACGCCCGGGAGCCAGCCTCAGGTAATGTATACCGGCGGGGGGAGCGGCGGTAGCACCACCACAACAGATTGTGATCGGTTTCAGGCTGAAATCGATTCACAATCTGTTTGCAGGAAAGGCAGCCATACGATCCCTCTCTGATCAGATTCGATCAGATAGGGATCTGTCAGCTGGTCGATCTGATGGCACATCGACCAGTGTATGGCTGCCTTTAGTCATGGAGAGGGCTGTTATCTGACTTTTATTTCAACTGTAAGTGAACTGTTTACTTTTCCTCTGCTAGAGGAGAGGCCATTACTTCACAGACTACTCTGAAAGACTCATTTTGAGTGCTGAGTGTTGTGTAATCTGCACATAGTATAGAATGATGCAATGTTAGAAAAAACACTATATACCTGAAAATAAAAGTATGAGAATATTTTCTTTGCTGCTAATCTTCTAGTAATTATTCATAGTACACAACCAATTCACTATATCATATATTTTTTTTCGCTTCAGTGTCTCTTTAAGCTGGAGAGCTTTCTGTATATAAGATGTAGCCATAGTTTATAGGTAGGGAGAAATAGTATTCACTTTACTTAGTCATTTAAAGCTGATGTACATTCTGCTTATCTGTGTTTCCTGATATACTGCTGTATCCTTGTCACTTTGTAACCAAGGCTGAACACCGTGTATTGCGGACTCGTGCAATAAATCTTTAACTGACTTGGAGCGTCTATGATCTCTGTATGAACTTCGATTGGTGAGAAATAAATTGCGATAAGTTGGATCTCTGGTGCCAGACAGTGGTTACCAAGGGCAAACACTTAATCAGATTTTATCAGTGTCCATATTTAGGTACTACCAACTGGCAGTTTTGGATTTTCCCATCATCTGAAGATAAGCCAGTAAAAAGAGTAGGCAGTGGTTTTTTTTATGCTCACAGTTAATTAAGTGAAGATAATGCGAGATCTGGGGCTTAATTGCTTTATGGCCTCCTCTGGACAGCATATTGATGGGGATAGGTACACAGCAAGCAGATTCCAAACTAATGGCCCATACTCACGGGCAACTTTTTGGCCTGTCGCCAGCACATGTGAGCGTGTGCGCGACAGGCCAGCGACAGCTCGTCGCCAGGTCCCTCCGCATACACACGCCGGAGGGACCTGGCAACTGATGCGGCGGAAGCTGTCGCTGTTGCGCCTCTCCCGTCGGAAGCCCAATGGATACTTATCTTGTTGCTGTCGCTAGTCCACGTACTCACGCGGACTAGCGACAGTTGCGGCGGAGTTGTGGCGGCGACTGTCGCCAGGCGATTGAGCGGTTCAATCGCCCGGCGACATCAGCGATGAGCGACAGTTCGGGGTGCGCGCCCGGGCAATGCCGCATACTCACGGGCGACCTGTCGCTGCAACACACGCGCGCCGCGTGTTGTGGCGACATTTGTAGCCCGTGAGTATGGGCCATGGGGCATTCAACTCGCTCTGCAGTCAGCTTCTGAGAACTGGCATATGTTGGCAATTTGAAATTTACTACAGATGTACAAATGACTATCAGAATACAGCACCAGAAATAGTGAGAGCCATTGGTCAGCAGAGACATAGCCAGACACAGAACCAGTGATTAGCAGAGGGATTGCTAGAGGCACTGGAAACCAGTGGTCAACACTGTACAGGGAAAGCAGGTAGATTGCCAACAAAATTGTAATCTGTGATCATCAGATTTACACAGGATTATCATAAAACCTCTTATGTTCGGTAACACAATGTACTTAACAGGCTTTAAACTGGCTGCTTCAGTAATGCCTGAAGTACAATTGCAGTGGTCTTCTTCATCTTCCCGAGCCAGCAGAGAGTGGGAAAGAAGAAGGTGGTTTGTTGATGAAATGTCCATTACATGCAATGATCTTTCACAAGACATACCGGTATTTGTTTTTTCTGTCATGTCTGAATGCCTTGTCCACTCAAAATCTATGCCTTAGAACAGATTTGTTTTTGAACCTTTTCATCTCAGTCATCTACGACTACTATCCATAAGTTAAATGACTTAAGTTTCTCATCTTGTACAGTTTTAATTGTCTTTATGAATAACTAATTAGCATCAGGGAAGCATTGGCCTCAATAAATTATAGGGGGCTGTAAATGATAAATTAATCTAATATTCTTCTTTCAATGTAAAAGGGGACTTTTTGGGCTTTCTCCTTTGAGAGACTTATTACAACAATTTATCATCTGCTTTAGACCAACACATTTGCCATCTGTGCTGCTGTGTTTTATTATCTGTTTCCAAAACAAATCTCAGTAAGATTTTACACTATTTCAAGTAAAAATGTTTCAGTACCGTGTTAGCCAAACAATATATGTAGGTAGAAAAAAACAACGTCTTGTAAAAGTAATACCTTTTAATGGCTAACTGATAAAGTTAAATAATGCAAGCTTTCTGGGATCTAGTCCCCTTCTTCAGGCATATTTCCAGATGTTAGCTGTAGTAAAACACTGATGCAAGTAAATAGCAAGCACGAAGATGGCAGTTGGCATCGTGTTTGCTATTTACCTGCATCAGTGTTTTACTACAACTAACATCTGGAAATATGCCTGAAGAAGGGGACTAGATCTCAGATGTTTGCATTATTTAACTTTATCAGTTAGCCATTAAAAGGTATTACTTTTACAAGACTGTTTTTTTCTACCTACACTATTTCAAGGAATGCAAACAGCTTAGCTTTCAAACTTCCCAACGAAATAAGGAAAATATAGTTTCTTATTGGTTGCTGAGTTAGTGCAGTGCAAGAGTTACTGCAGTACAGGGGTCAATTTTTCCATCAAATTTGAACTCTTGAACTTAACAGTGATCTGTTGACCCCAACATATCTGACCAATAAACTAGTGATCGATTTCTTTATGGATCTAAAGGGTTTTTTTTTTGCATGGTTTCCTTGCACATCCCAAAAACATACAAAAAGTGTAATTACCCCTACCCCCCCCCCCCCCCCTCCTGCTATGGTAGGTTTGTTACAGTCATAAAGCCAGGTGCGTCTAGTTCGGTATTAGTCATGAAGAGAATCTGAAAACATGGCAACAAAGGTTTTTAGGTGATACCTTTTAATGACAAGATTTCTTTGTGAGCTTTCGAAACTTTAAATTTCTTCTTCAGGCATGTTTCAGAACTGAGCCAGTTCTGAACCATGCCTGAAGAAGAAACATACAATTTCAAAAGCTTGCAAAGAAATCTTGTACAGTTAGTCATCAAGGTATCACCTAAACAACTTTTGTTGTTATGTCTTTGGATTACAGTCATAACTATGTGTTCTGTAAAGTACTGTGAAAGATGTCTCTGTAGTTAGTACTTTATTCTTTTATATTCTTGTACCACTCACAGCTACCCAGGTTCTCATATGGCACTCGGATGATTTTTTTTGTATGGCCCACCTCCAGGAAAACATTGTTTTGCATGGTGTAGCAAGAGGTAAACCCTATGTTTGTTTTTTTATTGATGTATACAGTACTAGAGGGGAAAAAACACAAAGACAACGGGAGCCCAAATGGTGCAGTATGTCTCAAATAGGTGTTCAAAAAAACTTCTGAAAAAGGGGTACTCACAAAGGTGGGTTGCACACGGGGCAACCGACCGCTTCAAGCAAGTGGAGTGTTTAAACCTGACTCTACTCAGGTATACCAGCAATCCTGGGTCTGGTCGCTCTCTTAGTAAAAAGACCCTGCGTACCTTGATTACCACAGGTGGTGGGATCCCACCTTGGTTCAGGTGCGTAAGGTTCCCCACCGAGGCAAGTGGGGGGATATAGCAGAGAAGTGGTAAAGAGGCGCCCAATTTCTATAAAATACTCTAAAATCAATAAAATAACAAAAATGAGGTGGCTTATCTCACAGACGACAACTGACTTTGATAAGAAAGTTTAATTGGAGATTTAGCACAGAACGCGTTTTGTGTGACCAAGCCCACTTCCTCAGGCCAAATAAAGTGCCGTTGTGGTCTAACAACCGCAGTATTTTATAGAAATTGGGCGCCTCTTTACCACTTCTCTTTTTATTGATGTGCACCCCTTTGGCAGACTGTTCTTCACTTTCTTTCCATGCCTGACAGTGGTAAAATGCTCAGAAATTAATTAAACTATATACAGGTACAGAGTTTTTGTTGTCTGAAACTATTTTTAATGATTATTTTGAGTGACATTTTGCCAAGGCTGGGTTGAGGCAAGAGAGGTTTTAGACTTGGCCTCAACATAGAGGTTGGGGAAGAGCATCACCCGTAAGTTGGTGTTCCAGTGCTGGGATGGCTAGGAACAGTTGCACTGCAGTAACACATGTTGCCCCATACAGCCCAGCCAGTGGCATAGCTAAAGTTAATGGGGTCTCATAGCAAAGCCTTCATGGGGCCCTAAGAAGTAGGCACTCTTAAGCAATGCCACCTGCCTCTATCCTATGCATATGAGTTTATTGGGCAATATATATTCTCATGCAATCAACACTCCACAAAGATCTTGAGCACTGACGCAAAGTCAGAGGGTGAAGAAACACAAGAAAGTTAATGGTGAATACATTAAGTACCTCCTGGACCCCCTATGCTCCAGGACCCCATAGCATCTGCTATTGCTATGCCCCTGAGCCCAGCTGTCTCCTTTTCTGCTGATGTAAAGCTGGCCACTAACGGTCCAATTTCTAGCGAAAAATCGTTCGAGCGATCAGAAATTCTGATCGGACGAAAAATCGTTCAATACACCATCAACTAACCAATCTTTGCTTCCTATCTATCACGACCAACAAGAAAATCCAAATTTTCGTTCGACGAAAATTCATTCGGGCGACATTTTTTTCACTCGTTCATAATCGATTGTGTCCACCAATGGAGATTATTTACAACCAATCCGATCAGAATTTCTGATCGCTCGAACGATTTTTCGCTAGAAATTGGACCGTTAGTGGCCAGCTTAAGTGTGCTGATCAGATCGCGAAGCGGGTGCTAAAAGCATCTGTTTTGCTCACCTCTCTGTCAAGCAGTGTGTCGTGCCCTATGGAGAGGGGATGGTAAAGGATAAGCAGGAGTCAATCCACTGAGAACTGCAAAAGTGGTTTGCTGAGGAATTGCCTAGTTGGCAGATTGCTGGAGAGCAAGCTGCCAACATTTTGGACACTTGTGCTGATAAAAGATAGTCACCTGAGATGATCATTTTGGGCAATAATTATCCAACATATGCTTGTAGCTTTAGAACCTTCATCTACTTTTCATTGCTGTCCTTCGTTTCACCAGATGATGTTTCTCTTATAGAGTGTCAAGCAACAGTATCATTCATTGTATGAGATGACTTACTAAAAGGATTGTGGTGACTAGTTCTCCACAACCTTCATGTTAAGTTTATTTAACTCCAAGAACTTTGACATAAAGCTGTCGATGTTATTAAGGTCTCTATTTATAATTCACAAAATTAATGTTTTTTGCCATGTTAGCTATGCCGTTTTAAATGGTTTTAAGAAGAATCATTTTCAACAGCTCTGAAAAACTATTCTTACGCATGACCTCACTCTTGTCAAACCTTTGAAATCACATAACGCATTTTTAAGTGTGTTGATTTTCATGCTTCTTTTTGTCTTTCTGCGTAATTGAATTTCAGATGTTCGGCGTGATCCTTGTTGTTTCCTTGTGCTCAGCTACCAGAACATAAAATGTGTGATGATTCCTACTGGACCATGCAGCCATAATACAAACCCACATTACCTGCAAGACAAACCCCTATTTCTTACAGGAAAGAAGGTTTTTTTCTTTGGGTTGTCTGAGCAGTGTGTTCGATCAGACAGAGACTGCCTCAAAGAGCCTGAATTTTTGTTTTCAATTATATTCTACCAGCACCTTAGTTGGGCAGGAACTGAGTTCATGCAAATATCCACACTGGGGTTTCAAATACAGATTATATGCAGGATGTGGTAAAAAAAAAAAAAAAAAAGAAGACAAAGTGGCAACTGTTACTGGCTGAGGGAGCCAAAAACAACTTATAAATCATACATTTTATTGATCAATTACAAAAATACCATTGCACCTAGTAAAGTACATTTAAAACATCCCACCCATAAAACCAAAGTGGATTGGAGCTAGAGCTCATTAGCACAAAGTTACTGAATGGAGTGCACTCCTTAGCATGCTATTCTATTTGGCTTGGCACTGCTATTGGCCTGAGGAAGCGGGCTCAGACCCGCGAAACGCATTGCCTGTGCTACCAATAAAATCCTTTGTCTATACAAAGATTTTTTGCCATTGAGGTAAGCAATCTCAAACCTTTGTCGGTTTTAAACTGCTTTTAAATGTTTTTACAAACCACCAGGGTGCCTCTTTAAACCAATTAGTGCTTACCTAACCCCCATACGGTACCCGTGTGAGGGGTGGAGGCAGGACACACATGGTTCACACCACTGTGGACATCTGCCCGCTTTCTTATTCCAAGGAGAGCGACCGCATCCAGGTCCCCAGCGACCTCCCCGAGTAGAGTCGGTTTAATTGTCTCCACCTACTTCCTGTGCTCGGTTGCCCCCTGCAACCCACTCTTGTGAGTAGATTCTTATCTTCTACACTACTAACTTTGACTTAACATACTACACTATTGGGCTCCCGTTCTTTTGTTTCCTGTGTCTTTTTCCCAGAAGGTGTTCTGACACCCACTACCCACTAATGTGAATGGAGAGTCCTCCACTGGTGCCAGCTCTGTAACTGTGGCTGGCAATAGTCCTTCAGCAATCTGGAATTACCACTTCTTATGATGGCAATTGTAGCACACCCTCAAAGTGGACGGTAGAAGGCCAAGCACTGCAAATCTGGCTGTAGCATCACCCATGCTGGGAGGAAGGATGCGGAGGCACGCCCACCGATGGACATCCGTTTTTTGGTCAACTCAATAGGGGCACAACGTGAGTGGCAATGTATTAAATATTAAAGCCCTGTCCTGATAGCAACCAAGGAGTACCCACTATACCCTTTTATATAGTTATAATAAAATAATAAAAAACTAAATATTAACGCTCGTATAGAGCTTTTCTCCAGTCTGACTTAAATTGCTTTAAGTGGACCTGAACTCAGAACATCTTCTCTGCTCTAAAAGATACACAACAGCATAATAGTCCTTAAACAAAAAAATATTTCTTTGTTACAGCTGATGCAAATCTTAAAATAAATCCGCACTGTTTCTACTTCCTGATTTATGGAAGCAGACATATTCTTAACATCATGAGCTTTGAAATGAGCATATCTGCCATCTGTGCCATGGCAGTCATGTGACACAGGGGAGAGATCAATTTATATCTTGTGATTAGACACAAATGAGGGGGAATTAGACAGGTTAAACTATCTTTTCCTTCTGTCCTGTGCAAGAGTTCAGGTCCACTTCAACCATTTAAGGAGCACAGGCTTAAACCCCCTGCCTCCCCCCCCCCCCCCCCCCCCCCAGTGACCCGGCCATTTTTTTACTAATTAGGCCACTGCAGCTTTAAGGCCTTGCTACAGGGCCGCACAACTCAGCACACAAGTGGACCCCCCCCCCCTTTTCTGCCCACCAACAGAGCTCTCTGTTGGTGGGCTTTGATTGCCCCCTAAATGTTTATTTTTATATAAATATTTAATTATTTTTTCAATAAATTTAGCAATTTTTTTAAATATTATTATTTTACCCTCCCTCCCCCGCCAGCCAATCAGTGTGATCGGCTGTCATAGGCTTCAGCCTATGACAGCAGATCGCTGGCTTGCCGCCCAGGGGGACAGCTGTGTCACACGGCTATCCCCAATAAAGCACACAGATAGTGCCCTGGCTGGTATTAGAATCGTGGACCCAATGCTGCAAGGCAAGAGCACTAACCACTACGCCACCTAGCTGCCTGCATTAGATGTACGTGTGTACATATCTTGCCACATGAATGTTACATTTTCTACTCTATTTGCCCATTTAAGCAAAGTACCTCAAAGTTCAATGTTTTCATTACAACCAATTAATGGTTTTGGGCTTATTTCCACTGAATGCGAAATGGCAACGCGGATTTTCGCATTAACACTGAAACCAATGCAGTTTTATGCATTGTTTACATTGAATACATTTTTCCAAATGCTTTGTGATGCAGAAAAATATGGACTGAATGCTTCAGATTCCCACACCAAACACTCTTCTGAATGCGAATCGCGATTAATTGGTTCACACTCGAATGCGCATTTTCGCTATTGCAATGCAAATTTTCACATCCGTTTTACCATCTAACAAGCTTCTTCTGGTTTCCTGTGTCCAGTGATGTCAGGTTACTATGGAGATTAAAAATTGGATGCCAACATTTGCATTCAGTTTGCATATGCGAATTTGGATGCAAAATGCACAGTATAATAGTGGAAATAGGCCCTTCCTGTTTTATTGTCTAGTGGAAACTGATTAGTTTCAACTTCTGTGATCTAACATGTATACAATCTTGGAGCTTATCTGTATTGTAACTTGAAAGCACAAAAATGAGCTACAACCCTGAGCACCAGGCCGTCATGTCAAAACATCTGACTCAACAAAAGGATGAAGACATAATGTATGAGAACAATGGGCAGACCGTGACAACTCCCTGCAGCTGATGTAAACATGCAGGCAGTAGATGGCATGTGCCCTTCGGGTCCTGAGTCCTGGCTGAGGGAATAACAAAAACAGGGTGATGTCAAAAAAATGATTTGCCCTCTTCCTGATTTTCCATGTTATTGTATATTTTTCACATTGAATGGTCTCCAATCTTCAAACAAAATAAATAAACACATAACATATTTTTAATTGTATTTTGTATCAAAGGAGAGAACTCTAGGATGTGTTAAATAAAAGTTGTATCACTTGTTATTATTATTGATTTAGTACTTATGTAGCTCTGACAGTGCATTATAGAGTATATAGTCTTGTCACTAACTGTCCCTTAGAGGAGCTCACATCCTAATCCCTACTAGGCATATGTCCATCGTAGTCAAGGGCCAATTTAGTGGGAAGTCACTTAACTTATCTGTATGTTTTAGATTCATTCAAGTTTGCTATAAATATCATTTGATGCTTCTGTTAACACTGTGCACTTTCAGAAGGTGCTTTAAAGGGACACTGAAGTGAAAAAAACTTATGATGCAATGATTTGTTTGTGTAGTACTGATAATAAGTAAAACATTAGTAGCAAAGAAAATAGTCTCATATTTTAATTTTAGATATATAGATGTTTTTATAACATTGCATAATTCTGTCATATTTGCAATTATAAACCACACTCTGTATTTTAAACTGTAAAACAAGCAGAGCTAATGACCCTTTCAACTTCCCTGCAGTAAAAATTTGATCTAAATCTGTCTTGGGTCTGGTGCAAACCGAGCGGTTTTTGAAGGGTTTCGCAAACCACTTCCCCCCGTGAAAACGCTTGGCTAATGTATTTCAATGGGATGGTGCACACCAGCGGTTTGCGGTTTTTAGCAAACCGCAAACGTGGGTCCTGCAGCACTTTTGCAGTTTGCAGAAGCGTTTCTGCCTCAATGTAAAGTATAGCTCTTGCTAATGTTATCCTATGTGAGTGTTCTCACTGGAACAATGTGATTTTGTGAAAATCCCCTACAGCATTGCATTAGCAAGAGCTTTTTTTTTTTTCCAGAAAACAGCTACCCAAGTTGGGTTAGAGAGCTCAGAGAATCTCTTTTGCATAAATAACTGAAGTTTCTTAACTCTTCCTGTACTGGAAAAAATATTAGACTCATATCTGTGCTACTAATGTTTTATTTCTTAGCTGTACTACACATACAAATCATTAAATTAAGGCTGGTTTCACAGTGGGACGTTACAGGCGCACGTTAGAGCAGCCTGTAACGCACCCCACCGCACAGCAATGAAAAATCAATGGGCTGTTCACAGTGCCCACGTTGCGTTACTTAGTAACGCTGCGCCATAAGACAACGTATTGCATGCAGTACTTTATAAGCGGCTAAGCCGCGTTAGACTGCTTGCACATGTTCAGTAATGTTGGGGAGGAGCGGAGAGCGGCCAGGCACATGGCTAATTAATATTCACTGCACTCAGTGACGTGCAGTGTTTACTTCCTGGAGCGGCCGCTCTGTGCGGCGATTGGCCGGGCGGGACCACGTGATGCCACATGCGCCCAAGAGTACGCATCACGGCATCACGGACGCCAGAGTGAGCTGCACAACACGGCTCACTCTGACGTCCACATCAGAGAGCACCAGGTGTTGCGTTAGGGGCACGTTATGCGACCTTAACGTCCCCTAAACCGCAACGTCCTGGTGTGAAACCAGCCTAAAAGTTTATATTCACTTCAGATTGCCTTTAAACCTGCAATATTTACAATGATAGGCAGATTCTCTCAGACACAGCCCAGGCTTTCTGTTGCAAATGCTTTTGCTGTGATGCCTGAATCAACTACTTCACCAGTGTAAACTGTCCCATGTGTTCAAGATTCAGCTAATGCACTTTGCAAATGCATGAAAGTGTGGAGGAAGCCAAACTGGGAGTCCATATTGCACTAAACTAATCAATGTCTTCCCATCAGTATATGGTCTTCCAAATGCCATGCAATAAAGACATTGTTAATGTGATATTTTTATAAAAACAGTTTATTAATTGTATGAATACATAGGCTTGAGCTCTGTATAAAGACAGGGGATAACTAATTACAGTTCATATTTATTTATGTGCAAAGATAAAGCATTTACTGTGTGCCTCTCACTTACAGTAGGTAATGCATATCTGACAGGTTTTGGACTAGTCCATCTCTTCATGGGGGATTCTCAAAGTTTTCATTATTTTCAACCATAAGTATTACCGAATGTCGGTTGCTCTGTCTAGCTGTCAAAATAGTGTACAGGCTAGTAGATAGGATGGCCAGCATCTTTGTGTTGATCCATTATACAGAGTGCTTTTGCAAAAAAATAAAGGAAATACTGAGAATACCCCATGAGAAGTTGGACTAGTCCAAAACCTGACATCTGTCCTATTATAAGTGACAGCGACATATGAGAAAAGTAATTGGCTGTGCATTTTACTTTGAAACTAGTGTACATCTTAGATGTAGGTGTGCACATGTGTATTTTACATTTTTGGTGAAAGTGGACCTTTCATTTTCTTCATTTAGTAATGTACTAACACCTGAATTATGTGCAATTAAATAGTGCACACATACAGTATATATCTTGCCATTTAGGAACAGCTGGAGGAGAACAGCTGGAGGATTGCAAATAAATGTTTTTATGGAACAACCTATTAGTTTAATGGTAACCTCTGTAAGTGTCAAAGTGTATTGATTTCCTGCTGTAATAAATAAATCTCCAATATTGTAAGAGTTAAGTCTCTTGAAGAACTTGGTAACATATTTCACTAGTTCTAGTACTACTACTCCTACTACTACTACTACTAATAATAATAATAATAATGATGATATAAAATACAACATAAAGTACATGCCTTACTAATGTATGTATATCAACAATTAATAGTATCACTACTAGCAGCATTGACATAAACTACATCCCTAATGTATAGATGATGTTACTACTACTAATAATTCAAACTACATCACCTGCTAATTTTTAAAGAGAACCTGTACTGAATAAAATTATTTAAAATAAACACATGAGGTAACTTCAATTGAACATTACATAGTTACCTTGCCATCAGTTCCTCTCAGAAGCTCACCATTTTCTTCTGACAATAATCCCTTCCAGTTCTGACAATATTTTGTCAGATCTGAAATATATCAGTTGCTGTCAGTAAAATATCAGTTGCTGTCAGTTATAGCTGAGAGGAAAACTGATGTACCAGGTAATGTCCATGTTTCCCTATGGCTCAAGTGGGCGATGTTACAGTTTAACTGTGTGTTGACCAGAAAGCTGTCATTGTGTAATGGCTATTTTCAAAATGGAGGACAGAAAATTCCTTTGATCATAGTGAACAAACAGGACGCGGGAAAGGAGAAAGGCTCTGAGGAGTAGACTACATGGAAGGTAAGTATGACTTGTGTATGCTTATTTTGACTTTTAATTTTCAGTTCAGGTTTTCTTTAAGGATGATGATAGCAACAACTATAATAAAATGCATAGTCAATATAATAATACTAAACATAATTAAAAGTATAATTGATATTTTTTGTGTGTTAAATCTACTAATAAGAAAAACAAACATGAAAGAAATCAGTTCTTCTAATGGTGCCAAAACAAGGTACATTTTTTTTCAATTAGATTATTTCATTTGATTATTCAGTTAGATCGAATATAACAATTTTTCCAATATGTCTGATTGGATTTTTAGTAAAAAAAATAAGATAATCGTTAGTTTTTCTTGATTAAAAAAAAGTTATTTTTTATTCCATCGTTTTGGTTGAATACATTGGAAAATGTAACGTTTTTATTGTACCATGTATGGGCACCATAATGCTATATAAGAGTTTGTATTAGCAGACATTCAGCAAGGGTGCTGATTACACTGCCTGAAATAAGCCTAGGCAACAGAGAATGATCCTACAACTCTGTTTGAAATGCATAAAAATACAGTAGATCAAATAAGTAAAAAATGTAAGCATCACATAAAATATTGCTCTTAGCTAGAATCAGCAGCAATAATTTAAAAGAAGTTCTCACTCAATATTCTGTAGTTTATCTGTAATGTTTACTATATCAGGACTACCTGTAACTCTGTAAATAGAATTGCAACAACTCCTCCTGCCCACTACTTGTGCTTTGTAATAACCTCCTCTGACAACGCACAGTATAACTTAGTCCTTTACACATTCTGCAGAGGCAGCACCAAACCTTGGCGTCAAAAAAAGCATAGAAAGCAATTTAGGTAGGGAAGTAATAAAACAAGTTAAATCCATCAATCTCCTTTTCTTTGAAAAAGCAAAGAGAAAAAAAAATAGTAAAAAGGAAAATAAAATTCAGCACCTGATGTAGCAGAGCAGCTGAAGTCGATTTTTTTTCTCTCCTGGTGTCAGATCTATTACGGCTCACATTAATCACACAGTCCCTGTCCAATTGGGGCTCATTGGTGCTAAATTGTCTCGGTTTCGATGGGACAAATTTAATTTGTTCGATGACAGAACACAGAGTCAAGCAAAAAGCAAAACCAGCCTGGCCCTAAGGCAGCGCCTGGAGGAACAAGAGACACTCTCTGTCCATTAATGCTGACTGGTGCACTGCAGGTCGCGCATTCGCAAACAGCACTAATTAAATTAGATGTACTTGCTGAATTTCATGGTGTCGAATGGGCTTTAAAAAAACAACAATAAGTCCTAAGGCAGATGCTCTTTGCAAGGAAAAGACCTATAAATATTTATTAGAACTTCCATAAATCTCACTCACCAGACACAGATTGTGCCCAATATTCGCTTAATAAAACCAACTGCCTGTCTGTGTTTTGCAAAATAGCTGTGAATAAAAGGCAATTACTTATGTGAAGAGCGAGGGCTTGATGTGAAATGGTGTTTACACAGAGTGTATTCAACGTTTTCATTGCCTTCTCCAGTGATCGCTGAATTAACCCTGTGAGATTGTAGGATTTTATTGAAAGCGATGGGTCTATTGCTTAACGCTGTCAAAGGTTAACCTGTCATTGGTTTAATGTAATATTATAGGATTATATCTAGGGTTACATGTTGGCTTGAGGGATATATATATATATATATATATATATATATATATATATATATATATATATATATATATGGTTAAGCAAGTTTACTTTCTTTGTAATAATGTTGCATCCAATTTGTAACCTCTTTTAATTGGTCAGTAGCATATAACTGCTTGTAACAGTCCCATAGAAAAGTCATTTTATGGCCCACTGGCTCTACAACCACCATTGTAACAGATCAGTCAACCCATGAGTGACAATGATAGCCTGTTACGGCACCAGATTACTGATGCTTGAACAAATTGTGTATAATTGAATTAGGTAATAGTCTAAAAGTAGCCATACACAACTCAGTTAAATCTAATTATATGACTGTCAATTCTCACCAATTAAAGAGGTGGTCCTCGACACAGCAGCTGACTGACCGCATTGAACATGCTGGCTTTAGTCCGATTTGTAATAAAATTTTATTGAGAATTTACTTCGCTGTTTTCTGGCTAGCTTTCCACTTTACAGTACAAACTTTTGATCTATAGTTGATTAGAATTTACCGTTGTTTCTATAAACTGTATAAAGGTGGCCACTAGTGATACAATTTGCTGAACGATTGATTACGAACGATTCTTCGTATGAACAATCATAAATGATCTTTTGGGACCACTAATGGACAAAATCTTCTAACCAATCCGATCAGATGGATCGGTTTGAACCAGAATTCGGATCAATTTCATTAATCTGATCAGATTGGTTTGGAGATTCCAGTCCATTAGTGGTCCCAAATGATAATTTACGATTGTTCATATGAAAAATCATTTGTAATCGATCGTTCAGCAAATTGTGTTATTAGTGGCCACATTAAAGGTGGCCATACTCCACTCGATTGATTACATGATCTAACACTGGTAAACAGGAATGATATGAGCGCTGAACAGTAGTTATAGCAGCCAAAGGTTCCCAATCCACAATGGACAGCCTGCAGCCACCCAGTGCTCACACCATAAAGAGATGTGGCCACCAAGGTATAAAACCACAATCGGGCTGATTATCTTACCCAGAGGGGTACAGTTTATTTGTAGCTTCACATATCAGAAGACTACCCATTCTCCTCTCCCGACCAGGTTTCAGCTTTCTGCCATCCCCTGATGACAGCAGAAAGCAGAAACCTAGGAAAACCGTGCTTCTGCTCTACCAGTGGTGGTGTATGACTTAAGGTGTGCTTTACAATTGGCTTTAGTGCAATATGCGGTTTTATGAAACTGGGTCCAGTGTGCATGGACCCTTGATGTAAGTTGCTGTTTTTAACTGTACGATACGATGTGTAAGATAATCAGCCTGATTGTGTTTTTTTTACCTTGGTGGTGGCCACATCTCTTTGTTGTGTGAGCACTGGGTGGCTGCAGGCTGCACAGAGGAGAGGTCAATACAAATACAGCGCCGAGGATTATACAATACTAAGTTCTACCACTTACCACTTTGAACCACTTTGCACAGTAAGATAATTTTCAGAAGAAATCTTGCCTAAAAGTGATTTTACTGAAACAGCTGCAAGTTTTCTCCACTCACTACTGTTCCCCGCTCCTCACACACCCCACAAAAGAACCAACATTTCAAACCTATTTACAATGACATTTTTGATATTGAAAATGTTAAAGTGTCAAAAGATTTTCATTAGATTTAATGTTTATATAAAATCAAAGTGATCAAATGTGCTGTCCCCTACCCCCTCATGACCACTCCAAATGCATTGGTGCCGAGCTAGAGGTGGATGTAGTCAACAGTCTGGAAGTTTCAGGTTGCCCTTGTATGCCCTTGTGTGCATCCATGGAGGGGCCGATTCCACCATCATGGAGTTGGTCACTGAGGGAACAACAGTGTGCTGAGGTTCGTAGGATTGTCTAGCTAAAGCCTTAAGGTATCCATATATCTAGCCATTTTGCATCGAGCGATTAAGCGATCAACTTTATTGCGCAATCAACTACAGTGTGGTTGATTGAAAGTCGATCGACTAGCGGCCCACGCACTAAAAGTGATATCCTATGTGGTTCACCTTCACTAATCAATCTGAATGATGTTGTGCCTCCATGGTCTGAATCCAAAAATCGATTCTTTGTTTCTTTGTTGATCAAAATCATGTGAAGAGAAGCCAATTCCTTTATGATTGACTAATATATTCCATCCTGCTTGATCGGTGTGATTCATCCAGATATCGGTCACATATTCTCAATCCGGGCATACTGGAACACACTCTATTCACTTTATTATTAATATTATTATTATTATTGTACTGTACATTTGTATTCTGCTAGCAGTTTCTACAGCACTTTACAGTGTACATAGTCATGTCTGTTTCTGTACCCCAGAGGGGCTCACAATGTAATTCCTAACATAATCATATCCTAATGTCCCTAACAGATTCATGTGTTTATTTTTCTTCGTTCTGGACAGTAGGCTTTTAGTTACCATTAAACGTGTTCAAAAGGCAATTATTTGTAATTAACAGTTAAATAAACATAATGAGTGATTTACTCTTAAACTCATTAGAATATAAGATTATTGTTAAGCAATTACTGCAATAAGTTGAGATGCTGAATAAAGAGGTATAAGGAAACACTTTGCCAGTCATAAATTACAGCTGTCAAGTGAAATTCATAGGATCAAATGAGCTGGGGCTAATTATTTACTCTATACTTTATAGAGCAATTAAAAATTCCCCAAATGGTGTTAATTGACTCTTCCTTTCTGCAAAAGCTCTTCAGGTTTAAAGTGCGTCTTTAACAGAAATACCCGCTCTTTAGATATTGTTATGGCTTTCATGGTTGTTGAGCTATTTCCGGAGTTAGGATAAAAAAGAAATGGAAATAACATGTTATCCCTCCCCCCCCCCCCCCCCCCCCCCAAAAAAAAACTGCTTCTTGCATTACACTATTAACACTTGAAGTAATAGAATATTTGCAAAACTTCCTTTTAGTTCACTGCTAAATATTTAATGGGGTCTAGTTTTTTTTATCTAATAATATTTGTAAAATGGTTTAGCAAAATATTTCCCAAATAATGTTTTAAGCAAATAATCCTGAACTATTGAATCATACAATTTAATTCTATATATGATAAGAGCTCCTGAACATTTAAATAAGTCATTGTTGTCCACATGGACATGGCTGGGCACATGGCTGTGAAAAGGGATGAGCTAACAAAATTTTCAAATTTGATCTTGCAGTGAATTGGTCAAAAATGTGCTTACTGAAAAACTGTCAGTGGCGCTACAACTGGTCCTGGCATTTTTCCAGTTGTTCCTTTTTTGTACCATGCCTGAGGAAGCTGGCAGTAGACCCGCGAAACGCATTTCTGATTATATTGGAGTAAGAAATAAATGTTATATCCCTTATGATACAATTCATTCATGTCGTCTGTGGTGAGGCAAGTCCATCAATTACCCCCCCCCCCCCTTCCATTTTTAAGATATTTTTAAATATTTTAATTTTTACTGGTATCTCTGCACATTTAACATAATGGATAATTGATGGGTGTGTCTCAACTTCGTCATTCTACAAAGAACAACTTCTTAGCCTGCGTGGGGACAGGAAAATTTCCCCATCTGTGCATTGCAGTGGTTGCTTTTGGAGGCTCCCCACCTTTGTGAGTATAATTTCAATACTTAATACTTTTTTACTCACAGTAATACACTACTTGAGGTTCTCGATCTGTTCCTTTTTATCTATAAAAACAAAATCAGTTCAGTTGAACCCATTTTAACATTCCAGCAAAAGTAACTTTTCTTTTATGTTTTTAATCGTTCTTAAGTTATGCATTAAGAAAAAACTTGACTTGACAAAAAAGGTTATCAGAATGGCTTTTGTTCAAAGCAGCCCAGGATACAGGAAGTCTGACAACTGTTTTTCTCCCCTAAGGAACATGGAATAATATTATTTATCTTTAGATCTAAGAAATTAGCTGTACCGCCGGTGTTTGTGTTTTCATGACAGAAAATTATGAATTATGTTCAAAGTCTTTATAACAAAAGTAAAGTGAGGTTATCTGGAGAAGATAGTTAGGGGCTTAGATGAAAACAAAATACCAGTATGTGAACATTCTGCCTTCAGTTTTATTTTTAGACGGGATTGCCTCCTTACAGCTAACACAGTCTATGAATAACAGAAATAAAGAATACACTTTGTAGAAGAGATATAGGAAATTAAAAGTCTTGCTCTGAGATTGGAGCTCTTTTGACCTCTGGCTCTGAACCAGAATGGTTCATGGATCAAGTATCCATCCAGTTCTTTTTTCAAGAAATCAGGAAAATGAAGTATTAAACAAGGATATTTTGGATGTACTATTTAAAGCCAGCAGGGGGAGCTCTTGGGCATAAATACATAAATAAATATTATCCAAAATGTACACTGCAGTGTCCAAATAGCCTAGAAATATAAGCATGGAAGTTTCACTCAGCAACCCTTAATCATATACAGAGACATTTTCTTCTCTGTACCTGACTGAATATTTGAAAGTGCAAAGAGTAAAATTTCACTGCTCGTACATCTACTATAGCAAGTCACCATAATAATAGCCACAGAAAAAAAAAAACTTGATGTGACTGTGTTATTGTCATCTATCCACAGCTTGTATATCCAAACTACATCCACTCTGTTGGCTCACATATTACACAGATGTTAATAAAATTCTGCAAGAATTGTACAATGAGATTGTACTGTATATGGACAGCTTAAAGAAGACCCATAATGACTCAAAGCAGAACATGAGAAATTATTCAGGATATTAACCATTTCAGCCCGCTGGGATTTTTCACCTTATGCATCAGAGCAATTTTCACCTCCCATTCATTCGCTAATAACTTTATCACTACTTATCACAATTTATTGATCTATATCTTGTTTTTTCCGCCACTAATTAGGCTTTCTTTGGGTGGTACATTTTGCTAAGAATTATTTTTTTATAAATACATTTTAACAGGATTAATAAGAAAAAAATGGAAAAAAAATCATTATTTCTCAGATTTCGGCCATTATAACTTTAAAATTATCTACGCTACCATAATTAAAACCTATGTATTTTATTTGCCCGTTTGTCTCAGTTATGACACCATTTACATTTTGTCCCTATCACAATGTATGGCGCCAATATTTTATTTGGAAATAAAGGTGCATTTTTTCTATTTTGCGTCCATCACTATTTACAAGCTTATAATTTAAAAAATGTTCATAGTATACCCCCTTCAAATGCATATTTAAAAAGTTCAGACCCTTAGGTAACTATCTATGTCTTTTTTTTTAATTGTAATTTTTTTTTCCATTAAAAATTTTATTTGGGTAATATTTTGGTGTGGGAAATAAACAGTTACTTTTTAATGTTATTATATGTGTAAATTGTAATGTAAAAAATATGTAGATGTAGTTTTACTATTTGTCCACAAGATGGCCACCTTGAGGTTTTTTTCCCTCCTTGTGCTTCTCGCTAACCGGAAGCACAAGGGGGACGCGGAAAACTTTACGTGCAGAAAGACTGAAGCCTCTTGTAGGAGCGCTTTGGTTTTTCTGCTGGGGACACGGATCGGTGATCGGGAACCATATTCCCGTTCACTAATCTCAGGGCTACCGGGGGACAGCACGGGGGCGCGCCCGCGATCGCGTGCCGAAGCGCGGCACCGCAGCAGAGCAGCCGCCCGGACGTGAGCTTCACGTCCGGGTGGCAGAAATGGTTAATTATTACATACATTATCCTGTACGTTTCAGCATTACAAAATGCTTCTTATATCTATATATTGCTGTATATTGATATGTAAACCTGTCCTCCCAGTGATGTTTAGCATAGGCTATGATGTAATGCAGCTTTCTGCCTCAGAGCACCCTGGGTGATCAGGTGATGCTCTTGCTGCTCATTTTTACAGAGGGGAAAAAATCCACTGTCAACTTGCCAGTAGTAAAGATCCTGGAATCACTGATATATTAAAAAATGTAAATCAGGATAAGATTTTACAATGAGCAAACATTTAATAAATAATTTATAAATTAGTATTTTTAAAAATCTATCAATTTTATTTATTAACCATTTTCGCCTTTTGGATGTGAAAGTCATGTCCAAAAGGCGAAAATGGTTAATGAATAAAATTGCACTCCCTTGTCGCCCCCCATGGTAGCACAGAGATCATTGAATGGGAACACTGTTCCCATTCATTGATCTAAGTCACTGGTAGAAAAACCGACGGCTTATTTTCAGAGGCCCGCTGTCTTTTTGAAAAAAATAAAAAAAATCACGTCCTCCTTGTAGTTCCTGTGAGCGAGCGTGCTCGCTCACAGAATACAAAAAAAAATCTCACTGTGGCCATCTTGTGGCCAAATAGTAAAACTACATGCACATACATTTTTATTACACAAAGACACCATAAATTACATTTAAAATTAACTGTTTACCTCCCACACCCAAAAAATACCCAAATAAAATTTTTAACTAAGAAAAAAATATATTACAATTTAAAAAATAAAAAAAAAAAAATAGTTACCTAAGGGTCTGAACTTTTTTAATATGCATGTGAAGAGGGTATACAACTAATATTTTTAAAATTATAAGCTTGTAAATAGTGAAAGACGCAAAACTAAAAAAATGCACCTTTATTTCCAAATACAATATTGGCACCATACGTTGTGATAGGGACATCATTTAAATGGTGTAATAACCGGGACAAATGGGCAAAACAAATACGTGGGTTTTAATTATAGTAGCATGTATTATTTTAAAGCTATAATGGCTGAAAACTGAGAAATAATGATTTTTTCCAATTTTTTTCTTAATATTCCTGTTAAAATGCATTTAGAAAAAAATAATTCTTAGCAAAATGTACCACCCAAAGAAAGCCCAATTGGTGGTGAAAAAAACAAGGTATAGATCAATTCATTGTGATAAGTAGTGATGAAGTTATTGGCGAATGAATGGGACGTGAAAATTGCTCGAATGCATAAGGTGAAAAACGACTGAAGGCTGAAGGGGTTAATATGTATAAAGTAAAGTTATTTTTAAGTGTAACACTAATCTTTAAAATCATATTGATCCCTAGACTGCCTGAATATAATGTAATATATACATAAATGATGCCTGCAAGCTTTGCAGCATAAATCCTCTATGTGGAAATACCATATATTCTGAATTTAAGACAAATTCTATATTTTTTTCTAATAATTCTTGTGCCCTAATTAAACTAACAGTGTGTCTCCAACACACCAAACTTACCTAATGGGGGACTAGATTTCAGGGGTCACATGGCATCACTATGTGTAGTGGACAGCCATTATTATTATCTGAGCCACTTAGGCAGAGGTCACACTTTTACCTCAGTGGGAAAATAAAAAATGCCGGCTTTTTTCACACTTCGCATGCAATTCCCTATTGCCGACAGTCAGCTGCTCTCAGCCGGCTATCGCCAAAAATGCAGATTCGTCCCTTGAAAAATGCCCCTTTCCACAACCCCCATGCTGCATCTCAGAAACTCCAGAGCTGATTCAAAATCACACTTGTCATACTACAAAAACACCGTGTCATACTATTTTACCCATGACTACCACAGACTCTAATACTAGACGAGAAGTCAGTGCTTTTAATAGCCACCCTCCCCTTCAGCAAGCACTGAAGAGTGGAGGTGGACCGTGGTACAAGCACCAGCTTCCCCCAAAGGTGACAGTAGGAAGTCAGTTTCACTCAATATTGCACTTAATGGCTTGACAAGCTCCACCCCTGATGAGTCATTCGACGAAACATGTTGGGTGAAGCTTGCAAGGCGGTGGCTGACAGAAGCCAGAAGAGGAGCTTCATGTGTTTTTAAATGTGCATTTTTATCCATGGAACATGTAAGTTTACCACTTTTTATTTGTTACATTATCACAGTATCATGCTATGCAAGTATGCTTTAAAGTTATTTAAAGAAGAACTGTAACGAAAATAAAATAATTAATAAAATTGCTTAATTTTTACAATATTCATTTGTAGATTCTCTATAGATTATAGATTATCTCAGATATTTGGATGGGTAGGTTGAACAGAAAACACCCTGGAAGAAAACAAAAAAACAGAGAGACTATGGGAGCCCCGATGGTGCAGTAACAATTGGACAATTGAAGTAGAGTAGGTAGAGGTACTCACAAAGAGATGTTGCAGAGGGGCAACCAACCATTGTAGGCAGGTGGAGATGCACAAACTCTACTCCACTCTGGTGTCCAGTCAAACTGGATGTGGTCGCTCTCTTGGTGCAAAAATTTTTAGATGGTTGTAAGGATGGTGTCAGCCACCTGACCAAATATAATATCCCTCCTGAGGGAGGGTACGTAACACAAAAAGGGGGAAAAGAGGTGCCAGGGTAGCCTAAAACTGTGTTAAAAACAGCTAAAATGAAAAAAAAATGAAGTGGCTTACCTCAAGGATGACAAATTTGAATGGTAAACAATGAACTTTAATATGCACTTGGTTTCGTGGGTCTCAGCCCACTTCCTCAGGCCCAGTAAAGTGCCAGAGAGATCAAAGCCAGAGCAAAGGCACCTTTGTTCTGGCTTTGATCTCTCTGGCACTTTATTCGGCCTGAAGTGGGCTGAGACCCACAAAACGCGTTGCCAAGTGCATATTAAAGTTCGTTGTTTACCATTCAAAGTTTTCATCCTTGAGTTAAGGCACCTCATTTTATTCCCCCCTTTATTTTAGATATTTGCATTCTGAGATTTATCACAGGCAGTGACATCTTTAGTCCTGCCAGGTGATTTGTGCGGAATGTTCATTACTGAGAGTTCCATGCCCGGGGAAATATTGCTTGCTTGGTAGTTGGAAAAAAATGTTATTTCCCACAAAGCAACGAGGTTGACTGACAGAGATTTGTCAGGACCTTGGTCGTGACATCACACTGTGGGAGGGGTTGCACCACAATCTGAGCATGCAGATGTCTCTGATGATCTATTAGAGAAAAGGTAAAGAAGTCTTATGGGAAAGGGGGGTATCAGCTACTGACTGGAATGAAGTTCAATCCTTGGTTAAAGTTCCTCTTTAAAGAAAACCTGTAATGACAAAAAGTTCCCCTGGGGGTACTCACCTTGGTAGGGGGAAGCCTCCGGATCCTATCCAGGCTTCCCCCATCCTCCTGTGTTCCACGGCGGTCTCGCTCTGGCCCTCTGAACAGCGGGGGTGTAAATATTTACCTTCCCAGCTCCAGCACAGGAGCCATATCGGCTCCCCACTCGATTGCTGTCGGCCCGCGCTACTGCACAGGCGCAAGTCTCCTGCGCAGCAGCGCGATCCCGACAAAGATCAGCTATTTCCGCTTATCTCCATGCTGAGAGATGCAACAGCACCCCCGCTGGAGCCAGGGAAGGTAAATATAGCAAGCCTTGTCAGGATTGTTGAGCGTGGATTGCAGCAGACTTCGGGGGAGCGAGCGCTGGATTGCCTGCAGCTACAGCGGAGGAGGAAGCCTCATTGGGACCCTGAGGCTTCCCCCTACCAAGGTGAGTACCCCCCAGGGGAACATTTTTTGTTACAGGTTCTCTTTAAAGGTATAAGTGAGTCAACGGAGTAAAGGCTTCAAGTGGTATATCTGTATCATATCAGTAGCAATACTATAAGACCAATGTAAAGGAGGAGTGGACAGTCCTTAGGTTGAAGAGTTAGTCGGACCAAACACCTGTATATATGTGAGTTGGTTGGTCTGTAATGTGGTCAGCATTGCTCTTTGGTGAGCGCGCTGCTTCTATATGTTGGTGAAGAAGTGTGGTCATCTGGCTATGAGCACCCTACTGCATCACAGAGGTGTGGTGAAGGAATCTTGTTGCTGACAGCAATATTGCGCTATGTTATTTTTTTTCTGAGGATATATGAGTTCAGAGTCAGAGACAGGAGCTGACCGCAATCCTGGAGATCAGGAGAAAAAGTGTACAGTGGGATGAGAAAGCTTGGGCAACTTTGTTAATCGTCATGATTTTCCTGTATAAATCGTTGGATGTTACGATAAAAAATGATATTTGAAAAGTGAAATGAAGTTTATTGCATTTACAGAAAGTGCACAATAATTGTTTAAATAAAATTAGGCAGGTGCATAAATTTGGGCACTGATGTCTTTTTATTGATTCCAAAACCTTTAGTACTAATTATTGGAACTCAAATTGGCTTGGTAAGCTCAGTGACCCCTGACCTACATACACAGGTAAATCCAATTATGAAAAAGAGTATTTAAGGGGTTCAATTGTAAGTTTCCCTCCTGTTTTAATTTTCTCTGAAGAGTAGCAACATGGGGGTCTCAAAACAACTCTCAAATGACCTGAAGACCAAGACTGTTCACCATCATGGTTTAGGGGAAGGATACAGAAAGCTGTCTCAGAAATTTCAACTGTCTGTTTCCACAGTTTGCAACATACTGAGGAAATGGAAGACCGCAGGCTCAGTTCAAGTTAAGACTCAAAATGACAGAGCAAGAAAAGTCTCGGATAAACAGAAGCGACGAATGGTGAGAACAGTCAGAGTCAACCCACAGACCAGCACCAAAGTCCTACAACATCATCTTGCTGCAGATGGAGTCACTGTGCATTGTTCAACCATCCAGGGCACTTTACACAAGGAGATGCTGTATGTAGAAGAAGCCTTTTCTCCGCCCACAGCACAAACAGAGCTGCTTGAGGTATGCTAAAGCACATTTGGACAAGCTAGCTTCATTTTTGGAATAAGGTGCTGTGGACTGATGAAACTAAAATTGAGTTATTTGGGCATAACAAGGGGCGTTATGCATGGAGGAAAAACAACACAGCATTCCAAGAAAAACACCTGCTACCTACAGTAAAATATGGTGGTGGTTCCATCATGCAGTGGGACTGTGTGGCCAGTGCAGGGACTGGAAATCTTGTCAAAGTTGAGGGACGCATGGATTCCACTCAGTATCAGTAGATTCTGGAGACCAATGTCCAGGAATCAGTGACAAAGCTGAAAGAGAACCCGAGGTGGGATTTACTTATGCTAGTGGGGCACAGAGGCTGGTTGTGCACACTAACACCAGCCTCTGTTGCCCCATGGTGTGCCTCCAAGACCCCCCTGCGCGCCGCTATACCCCCAGCAGTGCTGGCGAGACGCAGCGTGTCGCCAGCACAATGTTTACCTCTCGCCTGTCTGTTAGCGCCGCTCCCCCGCCTCCTCCGTATCGGCGCTACCCGCCCGCGTCACTTCCCTCCAATCAGCAGGAGGGAAGGGACGCGGGCGGGTAGCGCCGATACGGAGGAGGCGGGGGATCGGCGCTAACAGACAGGCGAGAGGTAAACATTGTGCTGGCGACACGCTGCGTGTCGCCAGCACTGCGGGGGGTATAGCGGCGCGCAGGGGGGTCTTGGAGGCACACCATGGGGCAACAGAGGCTGGGGTTAGTGTGCACAACCAGCCTCTGTGCCCCACAAGCATAAGTAAATCCCACCTCGGGTTCTCTTGAAGCTGCGCCGGGGCTCGATCTTTCAACAAGACAACGACCCTAATCACTGCTCAAAATCCACTAAGCATTCATGCAGAGGAACAACTATAACATTCTGGAATGGCCATCTCAGTCCCCAAACCTGAATATAATTGAAAATCTGTGGTGTGAGTTAAAGAGAGCTGTCCATGCTTAGAAGCAATCAAACCTGAATGAACTACAGATGTTTTGTAAAGAGACTTGGTCCAAAAAATCTTCAACCAGTATCTAGACTTTCATTGGAACCTACAGGAAGCGTTTAGAGGCTGTAATTTCTGCAAAAGGAGGATCTACTAAATATTGATTTCATTTCTTTGTTGCGGTGCCCAAATTTATGTACCTGCCTAATTTTGTTTAACCACTTTTGTGCCAGGGGGTGGTTTGCCTGATCGGTGCTGCGTGGACTCTCCAGCCCGCAGCACCGATCAGATAGCAGCCAGGGCGATCAGACTACCCCCCTTTTTTCCCCACTAGGGGGATGTCCTGCTGGGGGGGTCTGATCGCCGCCGGCTGTTTGCGGGGGGGGGGGGGGGGCTTTTCAAAGCCCCCCTTCGCAGCGCTTCCTGGCCTCCTTCCCCTTCCCTCCCTCTCCCTCCCCCTGTGAGCGGCGCAGGACGGAATTTCGTCCTGCGCCGGATAGGACAGGCTTCAGCCTATCAGGTGCCGGCTATCCCCGGCCAATCAGAGGCCGGGGATCGCCGATCTCCGCTATGGCGCTGCTGCGCAGCAGCGCCGTATACATATAAACAGCGGGGAAGATCTTCCCCGTGTGTTTACATTTACCCTGCGAGCCGCGATCGGCGGCTCGCAGGGTAACACCCTCCGTGAACTGACATGGGGCCGTTTCCATGGTATCCACTTCAGGATTCAGGGGCGTACTTAAGCGTACGCAGAATCCTGAAGTGGTTAAACAATTATTGCGCACTTTCTGTAAATACAATAAACTTAATTTCACTTCTCAAATATTACTGTGTGTGTCTCCTATATGATATATTTAACTGACATTTTTTATCATAACAACCAATGATTTATACAGGAAAATCATGACAATTAACAAAGTTGCCCAAACTTTCACATCCCACTGTATATAAAAATATAACTTTTTACTGTAAAACATACAGCTATTGAGCTCAATAATTATACCATTGTACTTTATAATATTAGTTTGGCGGGATTTTACCCCTTGGGGTGGAGTAAACCAGTGGTTGTAGTACAAAATTAACGCACTGCTATAGATCTTACTCTTTTTCATTAAAAAGACATTTTCTGTTTATTTCATTCATTATCTCTAGTTGAGGTGAAAAATACGGTAAGTAACGTTGGATAAA
Source organism: Hyperolius riggenbachi (assembly GCF_040937935.1). Classification (NCBI taxonomy): domain Eukaryota; kingdom Metazoa; phylum Chordata; class Amphibia; order Anura; family Hyperoliidae; genus Hyperolius; species Hyperolius riggenbachi. The sequence continues at coordinate 105,844,866 of NC_090655.1, forward strand.
ACATGAGGTGCATTTAGAGAATCAGCCCCATAGTTTGGACAATACTTATATTTAATGTATCATTCATCATGGATTCTTTGAAAACGTGTACATAGGACACAAGACTCCATAGGCACAAAATACTATCTGCCATCGTTTCTAAAACGGCTATACTGCATGGTGTGTATTCACTGATAAAACTGTAACGTTATATAACAGAGAAATTCTCATGGCATCTCAGTTTCAATGTGACAGTTAACAAATGCATTTGAAAACAGGAAATGGGTGACAGTCAAAAGTCTTGGGCTAACACAATACCAAACCTGGCAACAGGAAGCAGAACGGAGCACAACAGTTACATTTGTGTCAGGAAATGGATGGCGGAAGAAGAGCTGCTTTTGGTATGGATGTGAAGTCCCTCTTCCTAGGTTCACTAATAGATATATGGATATGACCACTATACTTCTATATGTTATTTTCATTTCAGCATTCTACAGAATGGCTGTTGTCTTCCCTCTCTCCCTGTATGCCCACCCTAAGGGCTCTTTTCCACTAGCAATCGCAATCACAAATCACAAACGCCAGCGATTGCGATTTTACATTAATTCTGTTATGCGATTGCGATTTTTCATTTGCATTGCATTATCACTATAATAAAAATCGCTCCAGAAAGAGATTGCGATTTGTGATTTCCAAATCCTATCACTATAGTGGAAAATACTTCTCATGATTTCTATGATAAAGTAAAACCCTAGCGATTGAAAAATCAATAGCGATTGGCGATTTTGCGATTAAGCTGTGTAGTGGAAAAGGGCCCTAAGGGCTGGTTCACACTGCAAGGGCTTTTTGTAAGCGCTTCTGATTTTAAAAGCTCTTGCTATAGTAATGTTATGAGTTTGCTCTTACTTAGACAAGACAAGACAAATAACATTTAAACTCAAAGTGCCCGAGCTGCAGCCACTTGGACACGCTCTATAGGCAGTAGCAGCATTAGGGAGTTTTGCCCAAGGTCTCCTACTTAAGCATGTGATCACTGCTAGCATTGTATTGGAAAGAACTTTTGAAACCACCAGCATTTAAAAAGCTCTTATAGTGTGAAGGAGCCCGAAGGCTGTAGACACACTGTGACAGCTTTTCTGACCCTCAGCGCTTTCTGAGTGATTTTTAAAAAATGCTTCTGTTGACTTGCATTAAAATCACAGTAAAATGTATCTAATACATATTTATATCTAATAGAATTATACAGATTATATATATTATATGGAGTTATTGACAATTGCATCAATTATTGATTATTGGATATTTTTGTACTTTTGTATTCTTGCATTTTTTTATCTTTGTATTTTATATTATATACAAGTGTATTAGATATAATGCTGTTACTGTAGCACTAAGCGCCTCTCTTGATACTTATAGGCACTTTATCTGGCCTGAGGAGGTGGGCAAGTTACCATGAAACGCGTTGCCTGTGCTTTCGTTAATAAACAATTCATCTTGTATAAAATTGTCATCTTTGAGGTAAGCCACCTCATTTGTTTCTCATTTTATTGCTTTTAAAGTATTTTATATATATTGGGTGCCTCTTTCCCCTTGTTCTATTTGTAACAGCGGACAATATCATGGGGCCCTCCCTACCAAGCAATTGCTTTAATTCACAAAGAACTGTTCGTTGAAAAAAATCAGGTAAGTATTTTAGACTTTTTTTCCAAACTCCCAAAGATTTTCAGACGTGCTTTAGAAGTTCAGTAATTTACAGAAAAATCTGGCTTCAGCTCACCAAGACCTGTTCGGTAAACAGTAGAAGTTTATCCACCTTTGGAGTAGGCCTCAGCAGCAAGCTGCGTTCTGCTATGTGATGTTCTCCCACTATCCCAATGTCCCATTTTAGCACCGTTTGATCTATCGCTCTTCCTTAACATTTTTTTAATAGCCTGAGTTTAGATAAAGTTTAAATAAACATAAGACAAATCATGCTTAAATGATTTCACGGTTTCACCAGTTGCTCCTCAGCATCTTGGAGCAGGAATCTAAAGGGTTAATGTCTAGAGGGCTGCTGGGGAAACCTCTTCTGTGCTGGCTCTTTCTCTGCTGCTTGGTGGGAGAGAAACTTGCCCTGCCCAGCAGTATATCGGCACCAGTGGTGGGAGTAGCAGGACTGGGCGGTGCTTACTATTGGCTGTAGTGTGGGAGATAAATACCCAACATCTCACTTGGTTTTGCTGAATGCTCTAATCTTTGTAAACTGATATTTACTGACATTGAGGTATCTACCGCACAAGTCGGTAATTTACCTCACTGCTCTTTAATTTCAGCTTGCGTCTTGTGGTAACATCCTTAGTGAATTAACATTTGGTAAGATGTTTGGAAAATGCAAAATTAAAGTTTCGCCAAATAGCTCAATGGCAAACTTAAAGGGATACTATTGATTCACATATTTTTTTCAATTGACACAAGAATTGTTTGGGAAGTGCAGCTAAGTACTGGTGTATACATTTTAGTAGCAACTTCTTTGTTTACTGTTAGCAAAATACTTTCAATCTTTACTGACGCCAAAACTGACGGCTGACTGAGCCATGAGGAGAGGGGAAATTCCCCTCACACTTGATCAGTTAACTCTATGTGTAGCTATGTGTGTGACAGAGAGAGAGAGCTCCCAACAGCTGCAGATCCTGTGCCCTGTGTGTCTGACTGAAGTGTGTGAAGAGAGCAGAGGAAATGTAACTAAATGCCACAGCTTTTCATACTGTTTTTGCCTTCAGAGTTTGATATGTTAATATTTGCTTTCTGTAGTCTGATATGCAACTCTGGCTGTGCATTGAAGCAGACACCCCTTCTGCAATTGATTTGTCCCAATATAGCTAAATCCTACCCTCAATAAATTACAGTTTTTGCCTCTGATATTTAACATGAAAAGTAGGAAAATGTTTACACAGCAACTTAGACATTATTTGCACACTGTCATTTTAGAACACTTAGGTATCGATAGTATTCATTTAAGGACACTGAAGCTGCTGCAATTCAACATTGCACTCAGGGCCGGCCCGCCCATGAGGCGGGGTGAAACTTTTGCCTCAGGCGGCACTTCAGTGGGTGTGGGGGTCCGTCCGAGCTGGAGGGGATAGCGGGCAGGAAGGGGGTATTGGGCCTAGCGGCGGGGAGGGGGGTCGGACCCCCCCCCCCTCCCTCGCCTGGGTCCCCCGTCCTCCGCTCCCCTCCAGCTTTAAAAAGTTCCCTGCTGGCTGCAGCTATGTGTAAGAGGCAACGGGCGGGGATCACTCACCTCTTCCTCGTTCCAGCGTGCGCTCCACTGGCGTCACTTCCTGCGGCGTAGCAGGAAGTGACGTCAGTGGAGCGCAGGCTGGCCTGGAACGAGGAAGAGGTGAGTGATCCCTGTCCGTTGCCTCTTACACATAGCTGCAGCCAGCAGGGAACTTTTTAAAGCTGGAGGGGAGCGGAGGACGGGGGACCCAGGCGAGGGAGGGGGGGGTCCTGCCCCCCTCCCCGCCGCTAGGCCCAATACCCCCTTCCTGCCCGCTATCCCCTCCAGCTCGGGCGGCCCCCCACACCCACGGCTTGGGAGGGGGGGGCGGGGGCGGCGATTTCTTTGAAAATTGCCTCAGGCGGCAAAAAGTCTAGGGCCGGGCCTGATTGCACTGGATTTAAAATGCTAATTTTTAAGCAAAACATTTTAAAATCAATTTTCTCAAAATTTTCAAGGTCTTTTTAAAAAAAAACATTTTAACATGTGCCCACAATTGACCCTGGCATGCATAGCAAATCTGGTGGCAGTAGCATGTATAACAATGAGCCAAAGTCCACTTCAGTATGACTGCATTGGTTTTAAAATTGTTTTCCCCTCTAACCCTTAAATACATTTTTTTTTTCAGAAACTAAAAGGTCTTTTTAAAAAAATAAATTCTTAGTTTGTCATGTTCCCTGGGTTACCCTTGAATATACACACCAAATCTGGTGTCAATGTCATGTATGGGGGCTTTGAAATAAACCACAAAATTTGGCCCCATAGACCTCAATGTAAATTTGTGAAATGGTGAAATTTTTGCTCATCCCTATTAGCATGATTTATTTGGATGCATGTGTTACACGGAAAAGTAGTGCAGGTTGAATCTTTTTTTAAACACAATATAGGATTGCAGATGGCTTGTAAATAGGCAGCAGCCCTATAAGAAAGCATTACTTGTGATTTTGCATTGTGGCAAAATGCGTACAATTTCCCCCAAGTAGCATCCCAGACGCACTGAAGAGCGGGTATACTTATTTCTGTAGCTGCTAGAGATGGTCAATGAGATGGAAACATTTTTGAGTTGGTGCACAATTATGCAAATGTATGCACTGTGAAAACGGAGCAATTGAATGCCACCTTGATAGGATTCGATTGGTCCATTTTAAAGCTGCATACATTTGCATACAAAATTTGCATACGCCTGCATTAACTTGGAAGTATTTGCACCTCATTGACTACCCCTAAAAGCTACTATCTGGTAACTATTGGTCTACATCCGTACATTTTTCTCTCCTTGATGGGGTTCCCCTTGTTCTATTGGCCAGTCTGGGCCAGTCGCACTCCACTGCGCATGGGCGGCCGGCCGTGCTTACGCAGTAGTACTGCGCAGGTGCAGAATGCTCCTGGCCATGGGAGCGCAAATCAAAGTCTGCGTTGGATAAATAGCAAAACAAATGCATTAAGGGCCCGTTTCCACTATAGCCTTACGAAATCGCCGGCGAATCACCGCAGGCAAATCGCATGCGGGTGCGATTCCCCATGCGTTTTTTGCCGCGATTTCGCATGCGATTTCGCATAGGTAAGGCTGTATGCGATTTTAACCATGTCACTGCCTGTGTGAATTAACATGGGTACCTATGCGAAATCGCATGCGAAATCGCGGCAAAAAACGCATGGGGAAAACGCATGCGATTTCCCTATTAAATACATTGCGTGCGATTCGCCTGCATTCCACACGCAGGCGAATTCTGAGGCCCCTACCCTGCAGATTTTTTCTGCACAGAAAAACGTGCGGGGAAACGCACAAGTGGAAACAGTCCCATCCACTTGTACTGACTGTGCGAATCCGCATGCGTTGCCCGCATGCGGATTCGCGATAGTGGAAACGGGCACTAATAGGAAATCACAAGCATTATTACTGTATGCTTTATAGCTTATTAAAGCGTACCTTAAACGGTAATATCAGCAGCATTTATACTTACCTTAGGCTTTCTCCAGCCCCATGTCAGCCGTGGGCTCTCTACCTATCCTCCCTGGTCACTCTGTTGTCCCATGGGGAGCTCCTGTAAATTGGCCAGTCACACATGTGCACCCCTGTCTCATTCTGTACCTCTGTAATAGTACATTTCCGAGGATAATGGCTGTAGGATCATTAGTTAAAGGTATTTATGGTTAATTAAGAATAATACTTTGTTGTTGTTACATTTTTGTTTCATTTTTAACTCTGTGAAAATGGGTAAGGGGCGCATTAGTACCCCTATACCCATTTCACTTGGGGGGGGTGAACATCAAGGGGACCACCAGATTCCACGATAATTCCCCTCCAGGCCCCACCTCCTCCTGGGCACCAGAGGTGAGGAAGAGAGGGAGGTGTAGCCACCCCTCTCTTCCAAAGCCCCCACATGAGGTATCATGTGGGCTGGTATAGCCCAAGGTGTGGAGCCCCACACTGTCTGGGATCCTAATTCTAGCTATACCAGCCTGCATGGGTGACAAGGGGTTACAGAAGCTTGGGAAGGTGACCCCACACTGTCCATTTTCTTAAACTGTATAAAATGGGTATTCGGAACTTGGTATACAATAAAGTGTACTGCAACAAAATGTCATTTTACCAAGGTTAAAAAACATTTTTGAATTATTTTCTCAAAAACTATTTTCTCAAAAAAAAGGTTTTTTTTTTACTTGCTTCCACTATTCTTCCAAACATACCTAGCAAATTTGACAATGATAGCATGCATAGGGGCTTTGCAAATAACCGCAACAGTCGGCGGTACTTACTTGGATGCAAATTCCAGTTTGCGTGAACATTTTTCACAATTTTTAAGGGAAGGTACAAGCTGGAAAAAAACAAACAAAATTCAATTACCTGGGGCTTCCTCCAGCCCCTGGCTGCCATCCTGCGCCCTTGCCGCAGCTCAAGTGGCTCCTGGTGTCCTGCGTTGCAGAAGCCGAACTCGCCAGGTCGGCTTCCTGGTTGGCTTCCTGTGTGCCCCACGGCACGGGTCATGTGGTCTGGCTGACGTCATTAGATCTGTGCTGCGCAGGCGCAGAACTACTGTGCCTGTGCATTACAGAACTGATGATGTCAGCCGGACCACGTGACCCGTGCTGTGAAGCGCACAGGAAGCCGACCTGGCGAGGTCGGCTTCTGCAGCGCAGGACACCGGGAGCCACTTGAGCTGCGGCGAGGACACAGGAGAGCAGCCAGGGGCTGGAGGAAGCCCCAGGTAAGTGGATTTTATTTTGTTTTTTCCAGCTTGAATGTTCCCTTTAAGCATGAAAATAACTTACAACTGCTGCATAACATGTGGAGTTTACGAAGGGATTACGCAAAATCAACTCAATTTCGAAATTGGGATTACTTGTCATTGTAATTGCTAAATTTTACACAAAATTCCTTGTAAGGGAAATGAGCACATTACAATCACTAGTGAAGACCCAGGCTGTACATAATCAGTATAATGTTTTATAAACTGGTTACAAAATCCTCATAATTATAGGAAGGGTATGTTATGTGGGTTCTGTGAGATTATGGGCTGGGGAGGAATATCTGGTCTGGTAATAACTCTTTATGGACTTATTTTGAGAAACAACATAATTTCTGTACATAACTTACCAATTTGTAGTTGGTGCCTGCAAAACTAATTAATATAGGCTACAATCTTCCGTTTCACAAGACTGGGGTAGGGAAAAAGGTATCTTGCTTGGGCAACAAAATGGCCAAAAAAGGCCTTGCTTCTTTAATACGGGAGGCTGCTGGCGGTTCCTGAGCGCTTTCAGGCTGCAGTTTAATGCAGCTGAATGACAGCGCTTGTAGCCCCACATGTGTCAGCATTTGACATGCGCCAGCTGTTGCTGCACTCAGATGTTCCTTCATGACACAGATGCCTCCCAGCTGCCTGTACCAAGCGCTTCCCAGTGCCTGCAGGCTGCACCAGAGAAGCTGACGGGGGGGAGGGATTCACTTCCTGCAGCTACCCGGGCGAGAAAAAAGCCTAAAGGACCTAAAAGCTGGTTTTAGCAATATATTAGAGCAGATTATAGCAAGGGAGAAACATATGCGCCGATTAATTGCAATAGCTTATATACGGAAATTGGAGGGTATACTTTTATTTAATGCACCTTGACATTTCGCATTTGAAATTTTGAAAACACAAAATAAGTTGTACAAGAACTCCTGTCCGAGGCCCAGGCCAATAAACATCTGAGTCAAATCATGTCTTAAAGCCAAATTCAAAGGAAGGATTACATTTATAAAATGACACATCAGTTCAGAGTGGTCTACAGAAATCCATCAATCACTAGGGAAATAGAGAATTACATCTTATGTATTAGAAGATAAACAATTAAAACTAAACATACACTGAAAACTAATTTAAAAAAGGCATCTGTCAGGAATAAACTAGTATGTAGTGAATAGGACTTGTGAGCCATAGTTGTCTGTTTGGATGTCATGGGCTTACTCCATTATAACCGCAAAAATCTATAAAACATAGTTAATCTCTTTTACTGGTGTTTACACCAGCAATATAACACATGCTATGTGCACAGCACTGCTAGTATACAGCACATTATTTGAACAGTGTGGGAATTATGAATTTATGTTTCTATACAGACGATATTAATCTGGGGCAAATGCAAGCAGGATAACTGTATGGGCAATGAAGAGTAAAGTGTGGGAGTGTGTAACACCAGGACTGAGGGTAGAGGTGTAACTACAGGGGAGCAACCACTGCGGCTGGAGAGGGACTCAGAGCTGTAAAGGGGCCCCAATTACTACTTTACTGTCTCGGATAAGGGGATCATTTCTTCAGATCAGGTTTTTTGGGGCCACACTTGTCATGGGTGTGAGGATTATTATGTCCACACTCTTTACAACCCTTAAAAGGTAGGCACCCAGGCTGTGAGAGTTGAGGGGGGGGTCAACAAAAGGTTGTGAAAATTTGAAGCCCCATCAAAGTTTTGGTGGGTGTCCCCATGATTTGTAGTTACGCCCCTGACTGGGGTGCAACGGTGCAGAGGGGAACAGTAAGCCCAATAAGGTGTGGCAAGAGCCTGTCAGAGAGCAGTGGCTGGGAGGGACTCTTCAGTCAGAGTTAGAGAAGAAGAAGAAGACTAAAAAACAAGTAGTAGTCATGGATGTGGGCAGATGTCGGGAGAGTGTCAGGGTGCCTGGCACTGCAGCGGCAGTGAGCGGTGGTGCAACAGTTTACATGGAAGTGCTGTAGCAATGCTGTGGTGCTGAAAGACAGCTCCAGAGCACAAAACCTTGCTCCAACATTGCTTGGCAGCTATGTGCAATGCAAAGGCAAATAACTATTATTTGCCTCTAGTGAAGTTCTTCTCACTGAGGCATCGACCAGGTGAACCGACACCTGAATTTGCCAGTAACTGCTAAGCAATGATAAGAAACTCTCAGACAGAACCTGGAATGCATAGGCCAGCAATTCAGGGTGTATGCCTGGCTTACAAGGACTTAAAGGAATGACTGCTTACTCCACCCATAGTCCTGTAGTAGTGCATATACCTGGCAGGGAAAGCTGCAATTCCTTTGGTCAATTATACAATGATTGCATTTTATGCTCAGCCTAAAGTATCATTCTTCTACATTCTGCAATTCACAACATATAGTGAAATGTATGTGAACACCTAATATTCTAAACAAGGGAAAATGTACCCTGCTATAACTATAGCTGCAGTCCTAAATTACCATTTATTCTTTTATGAAAGACACACTTATATCAGGACTAGTCTATTTTCCAAAGGACAAGAGCAAAGCTTATTGGTCCTTGGAAACATCTGTTCCCCTTTAATTTTCCATGTCTTTGTTCCTACTTGTCCATACAATACACGTCATGTTCTTTCAGTCTAAGTCTCACCTTTGTTAAACAAGAATGCCTGAATACATTTATTTCACAGAACGTAACACAGGCTGTACTCCACCCTCATGTGTGAGCGTACAGTCTGCCTATCTCCATTCCATTTGTCTGTTGTTATTATATATGTATTGAGTATTTTACTTTTCTCTAGGGATCACATGTGATCATTTTTTCTTAAGATTCTTTATTCTATATTTGCAGTGTTACCCTGCTATATAAATGTCAGGATCCCAGGTTTAAATCTAGGTCAGGGCACATCCCAAAACATACTTATAAGTTAATTGACTTCACAGTACGATAGGAACATATGGCAATGGTAGGGATTAGATTGTGAGCTCCTCTGAGGACAGTTAGTGACATAACTATAGACTTTGCAAAGTGCTGCAGAAGATGTCAGCATTATATAAATACATAATAATCATGCTACAATTTTCTTTTAGTCATATACTGCCCTGAGCATAATTAATCCATATGTATAACCAAAAGGCGAAGACAACAATTCAATCAAAGGAAAGACACCTTATATGGTTTTAGATGGCTAATATTGCCACCAGAATCACAATTTATCCAATAAATGAGTGCTGCCACACATGAATATCAATGAAAATATATTGGCAAGTTTATTAGGGACATATCCCTTTAAAAACAGTTTAAAACAACAATGACGTAAAATCCCTCTAGATGTTCTGCTTATAAGCAAACCCCCCTGCTACAAAAATATACCACATGAAGAAGTTACAACAATATATAAATCAATACTGATAAAATCAATAAGACCACTGGTGGATCAAGGATCAAAGTGTATACGTGCTATATGCTCTTGTGCAAAAAAAAAAGAGTATATTGACAAAGAGATGTATGTGAATTCACCTCACAAAGGAGGCAACGTTGTGCAAAAAATAGTAAAGTGCAGTGTGCAACGAATATGGAGGAGAAGAATCACTTCCTACTCAATAGTGCAAGGGCCTTCCCTCTTCCTTGCTGCAACCACACACACGGGTGAGTCTTGGTCTCAACCTTTTCACTTTATCTTTTTGCACTATTGAGTAGGAAGTGATTCTTCTCCTCCATATTCGTTGCACACTGCACTTTACTATTTTTTGCACAACGTTGCCTCCTTTGTGAGGTGAATTCACATACATCTCTTTGTCAATATACTCTTTTTTTTTTTTGCACAAGAGCATATAGCACGTATACACTTTGATCCTTGATCCACCAGTGGTCTTATTGATTTTATCAGTATTGATTTATATATTGTTGTAACTTCTTCATGTGGTATATTTTTGTAGCAGGGGGGTTTGCTTATAAGCAGAACATCTAGAGGGATTTTACGTCATTGTTGTTTTAAACTGTTTTTAAAGGGATATGTCCCTAATAAACTTGCCAATATATTTTCATTGATATTCATGTGTGGCAGCACTCATTTATTGGATAAATTGTGATTCTGGTGGCAATATTAGCCATCTAAAACCATATAAGGTGTCTTTCCTTTGATTGAACAATTTTCTTTTAAACACAGAAACCTATAAACATTTTATATAAAATGTATACATTTCAGCTATTTCTGTATTTTGTAGTTACTAGGGAATTAAACTAATTTAATGACCCACAGACATTAAATAACAGATGCCCACTCTAGCCATATTTGTCCTTTGGAACAGCAGATGACTGTTGGATTTGGTCAATCTCACCAAGTTCTTCCCCAATCACCAAGATCATTCCTTGATGTTCGTAAATCGGCATCTGTAGAAAAAGTTTTGCATTGTGAAGGCATGGATATGTCTTCCATCAGCGCTGTGTCTAATTATTAAATAGAATAAACTACACACCTTCCTAAAAGAATATGGTGGACTACCAACATTATGCAATCTTGAGTTCATGTTTTCACAGTTAGCTGGCATTAAAGGCCACGTGACATGTAGACTGATAAGACAGACCTGTATATAGTACCAGTAAGCCTAGAACTTGCTTGTGGTCAGTTTATATTATATTCGATTTAAGGGTGAATTACTGGCACTGGATTTCTGGAAAGGGCACAAAGACTTGGGTGGCTGTTTGGCTGGGGGGAGCCTGGACATGGAAGAGTGGTTGCAGCATAGGAAATTCAGGGGTGAAGGGAAAAGGGAGCCTTGAAATGGGGAGCAAGACATGGAAAAAGGGAGCTGCACGTAAAAGAGAGAGGCTGCAGTACAAGGATGCTACACATAAAAGATTGCTCTGCATATGGAATGGGAACCAAAATGAAGTTGGCCTAGGGCAGAAAAAGTATCAATTCTGCCTTATTAATAACCCAGGGTTATAATAAATATCACTACTTATTTTGAAAATAAATTAAAAAAAATTACAAAATGTAATTAAAAAAATCTTTAATAAATTTTTTTTTTTTTAAATGACGTTGCAGCAGCAATCAGATGCCACCAACAGAAAGCTCTGTTGGTGGTAAGAAAAGTGGGCACGATTCATTTATGTGCTAAGTTGTATGGCCATGCAGCAAACTGTTAAAGCTGCAGAGTGCTGAAATGTAAAAAATGGTCTGGTCACAAGGAGGGTGTAAGCCTGTGGTCCTCAAGAGGATAGTCTAGGATCACATACTTTTATGTTGTATCCATTATTATTAGTCTCCGCCCACAATTTGCTGTAGCCACACATGCGCCACCTACATTCCACCTCTTTGGCACCAGTGGTGCTTCGGATGTTCTGGGACCCGGGAATGCTACCTGCGAAGGAACATTTTTTCCCTTCCCACCGTGGTAGCTATTTGGCCTGAAAACTGCCCTGACAGTGACTGCTTATTGTTTCCTCTCTGTCCTCTAAAGCAATGAACAGGAAATCCTGACATACCTGCTTGTAGCTCATCTTCCGGCAGTTACTGGCTGCAGGGCCCCTAGGGTGGTTAAATCATGCCTGTACATCTGATTGCCTTCTTATGTCTGTGCGAGGGTAAAGTCTATGGATTGCATTGGCTATGGAGTTTTCATGAAACAAGTATTTTATCCCTACTTTTCCCCAAACCCATCGCTCCGTAGATTCAGCATTATCTTCTCCAGCTAAATTGGTCTCTAATGACAATAGATTTGATTTATAAAGCAGTGGGTCTGGTGATTTTCTTATAGTATCACAGAGAGAAGGGAATACATTGAAAGCTCTTTCACTGCTGTCTTAATCAAACTGACATATTCCTCTCCAGTGACTTTATTAATTCAGACTGAAGGAATGAGTCTAAACACCCCCTCAGGAGGCAGAGGATCTTATCTGTTAATGTACTGCCATTGTATACAAAAACTAATAAATACAGAAGTGCTCTACACTGAAACCCAATGTTCTAATGTCACTTGTTAAATCAAATGACCTGATGCGCGAGGCGTGACAGGTGCTGCCAGTTTAAATGTTTTATATTATGCTACTGCAACGTCTGCATAGGAAATCGACCTCCCGGTACATCCCTTTTATGCGCTCATTGCTGGTCATTAACATCTAGTGGTGCAGAAGTGGAGCAGCAGTAGTAAATGGTAGTAACAGAAATAGTTGTAGTTGAAATAATAATAGTTATTATAATATTAAAGAGGAACTTAGCGAAAAGGGAAATAAAAATCAATACATTGTGAAGTGAGAAGTGAAAAAATAGAAGCGAGTTCAAGAAAGATTGATAGTCGCCATGCAATTTGTTAACAATCAGTTAACAATAACAATCAGCCTGCTTGTTCTCATTTTTACTACTGGCAGACAAGAAAAAACTAGGCGGCACCAACTGCCATTATGTAATGCACAGAGGGAGATACTGGTTACTTGGCAGTTGGAAACAGCTGTTATTACCCACAATGCAACAAGTTTCACAGACAAGAAACTGTGAGGACCTAGGTCCTGACATCACACTGTGGGAGGGGTTTCACAATGATATCAGCTATACAGACCACCCTGATGATCTATACGAGAAAAGGTAAAAATTGTATTACATTTACATTTTATAACTCTACAAGAAGAAAGTCAGACGGTCTTTGATTTGGGTGCCGCTGCCAAAGTGTTTAGTATAAAAAGTGGTGGTTATATAATTGTAATTGACATAAAGCGCTTTGATTAAATGGATATCAGTCAACGCCGTAATCCAATTATTGTGTTTTAAAAAATATTTGGTGCTTGGCTATTGGATAGTTGAACATTGGTCATAAATTAAACACCTGCCAATGAAGATAACGGAAGGTGAGTATTGACTTTTGTTAGAAGTTAGGGCCTGTCTCCACGTCTGCTGGCATCCATCTCCATGGTGGATGGGATGGCAGGACTTGGTCTGATGTGAGCACGTATCCAAATCCCTCTAGCTGTGCCATGCTAGGAGAATTCACAGGTGTAACGCGAAAAAATGCTGCTGACCATTACTTTTTTTCCCCACGCACTAATCTGGAAGCAGCCTATTGATTTCAGTAGGCTGTGATTCCCCGTCCGGATTTGTGTGTTGGGAACTGGTCCGATACACCCCTAGTGGAAAAGAGCCTTAGGGTTAGATGCCCAATTAGGAGGGTAAGGGTGCAAGTTATTGGGAAGACAGCATTAACAGTTAATACATGGAGATAAGTGTTAAGCCTCAGAAATGACTATAGAAGGTGGGAAGGGTTATAATTTAAGAAGCAGTTTATATTTGACATAAAGAATCCATAAGGTCCGCACACTGAATTGAAGAAATATGTGATATTTTTTCACATAATCTATTAGATGTCCATTTAAAAACCGAGTGTTTTGGGGCCACAGCGGGTCTCCCTTGTCAAGGTATATAAAAGAATGGTAACGGTTTTGCTGTATACCTTGACAAAGGGGACCCATCGTGGTCCTAAAATGGTTGTTCATTTCTGAATGGACATCTGATGCATTATGTGAATAAATATGACCATTTCTTCAATTGAGTGTGCAAAAAGGATAATTGGCTGTAGCTTACCTTCCCTGCAGGATCTTTACACTAGCAGGTGTAGAAAGCGAGGGACCAAGATTGCCTCGGACCCCTCTCACTCTGCCCACTCCATCTTCCAGCGCATGCCTTCAGGAGTAAGATTCCGCTTAGTTGCAACTAAAATCTCTTGGCACAGGAACAGCTTCTTCCCTCAGGCTGGTGCCATGCTTAATGCAGGACCATGCTAGATCTGCTAGGACTTCAAAGCATTACAACACAGAACTGAAAATTAGCACTTCTTACCCTATTTACTGTCACTATACCTTACATACTGTTCCTGACTTGTGATATATATATATATATATATATATATATATATATATATATATATATATATATACTGTCTGTCCTTCTATTGTTTCTGTTAAGCAACTGCCAAGTTAAAGGTGCACTATGGCGAAAAATGTTAAAATTTAAAATTTGTGCAAACATATACAAATAAGAAGTAAGTTTTTTCAAGAGTAAAATGAGCCCTAAATTACTTTTCTCCTATGTTGCTGTCACAGTAAGTAGTAGAAATCTGACAGAAGCGACAGGTTTTGGACTAGTCCGTCTCTTCACAGGGGATTCTCAGGGATTTATTTACTTTCAAAAGCACTTAGTGAATGGCAGTTGCTCTGCCCAACTGCCCAAAAACTGTGTAGCGAGCAGGGAAACTGGCCAGCATCATTGTTTAAATGCTTTTTAGGGAAAATATTTATAAAGAATAATAGCCTTGCTGAGGATTCCCCATGAAGAGATGGAATAGTCCAAAACCTGTCGCTTCTGTCAGATTTCTACTACCTACTGTAAGTGACAGCAACATAGGAGAAAAATAATTTATGGCTCATTTTACTCTGGAAAAAACCATACTTCTTATTTGTCTATGTTTGCACATATTTTATATTTTAAAATTTTTCGCTATAGTGCCCCTTTAAATTCCTTGTAACTGCAAACCTATTTGGCCTAATAAATTGATTCTGATTATGGATTTTTTATTGACTTGTATGCTGGTCCAGCACCTTGGAAAGCTAAATGGTGTGCAATTTCCCTCCTGTATCCTATATTTGGCGTGAGGCACTCAAGTCATGTACAAACTTCTGTATTCTTCTCGGTCGGAATGATTCTTTGTAACTCACCAGGATTGATTGCCTTGCCTGACAAGCTGTGGTCTGCGGGAGAACATCAAAAGCAGAACCCATATTGAGGTGCAGCTCACATATCTATCCCCTCCCCTTTCCATACAGCAGTACATATTAGAAGGCATGCGGTGTGTCTGTACAGCAATCCTTAAAGAGACACTGAAGCGAAAAAAAAGATATGATATAGTGAATTGGTTGTGTACTATGAATAATTACTAGAAGATTAGCAGCAAAGAAAATATTCTCATACTTTTATTTTCAGGTATATAGTTTTTTTTCTAACATTGCATCATTCTATAATATGTGCAGATTACACAACATTCTGCATTCAAAATGAGTCTTTCAGAGCAGTCTGTGAAGTAATGACCTCTCCTCTGGCAGAGGAAAAGTAAATAGTCCAGGAACAGTTGAGATAATAAAAGTCAGATAACAGCCCTCTCCAGGACTAACTTAGTCTGAGAGCTTAATGGCTTGTTTGCATAGAGATAACAACTGGAGTTTCTCAACTCTTCCTGTACTGGAAACAATTAGACTGATATATCTGATCTTAATGTTTTATTTCTAAGCTGTGCTACACATACAAATCATAATATCATCATTTTTTTTCGCTTCAGTGTCTCTTTAAGGTTAACGCCCAAAACTGTTTCACAGTCTCTTAGTGCGAAAACTCTAATATGTGTGCCAGGCTTCAGAAACTGCTCAGCCCCAGAGACATAGGACGCACATGAGAGCTGGCATAACAAGAGAAATACTAGTAAGCTAAAGAATGTGCAAACTATCCTCATCCTCCTGAAGCTGCCCCCAGTTCCACAACATGCAGCCAACCCTGCCCCCTGATGTCCATGCAGCACTTACTTGTTGCCTGTAGTTTTCTTGCTTGTGTCTTAGAGCATAGTGGGCAGAAGCAGAGAGAGCAGAGATGTGATGGGTGGCTTTGTTGGCCTAAGCTCCATTGCCCGCCCGCATAGTGGAGCAGAGGTAGATTTCTGAGGCAGTTTGATTACCACTCCACTAAACACAACCCACCCCTTCTAGCATCCAGCTTTCACTTTCTCCCTCCAGATCCAAATGCGCCCTGATTGTGATTTTTTTGCACTCCGAAGCACCCTAAGTCAGGCCTCATCCACTTCATCTCCCCCAGCCCATACTCTCTCAGAGGAACCCTTTAAACCAAAACTATCAGTTCTCACTTGTCCAAATCCCTCTCAGCACCTTCCTTTTAGGGCCCCTAGGCTCTCTCCGGGCCCTAGGCAACTGCCTAGGATTGCCTTGTGGTTGATCCAGCTCTGCTGAGGACTGATAAATTAGCTGCAGTAACTCAACACAAAATCTCAACAACACAAACTTTTGAACTATAGCATAGCTGGCTGCAGCATCAGCTCACAGTTATTTCTCCTACTCCTTGTAGCTGATTCGTAAGCACTGGATATAGTGCATCAGCAAACTAAATCACTTCCATATGGAAACACATATCTCTGAGGTGCCTTATCAATAAATCATAGCTTTGCCTTTCTAATATGTCTCAGCTGGAAATTAATTAACTGTTTTCTTGTCTGACTCTGACCATCCTTGTCCACTTTGCCTCTTAAAGCAGATTTACGTTGTGAAATTACACTTTACTTATAATGGTGTGAAAAGGTGCTTACTAGGTTTTGTTGTGTTTTTATTTTTAAATATTTAGAGCACTTAAAGGGGAACTGTAATCAAAATAACATAATGAGTAAAATTGCTTATTTTTTTACATGATTCATTGTAGCCACATTCGCAGTGGTGCGTTGTGGTGTCGCGTATCGGCCACTGTGTGATGCGGCTTATTGCACTGCAATGCACCACCTGTGCGCCATTTACAGTGCAGTAGGCTTGGTGTGGTTTAATGGGTTGCAACACCATAACGCACTACATGCAGTGTGTTACCGCTAAACAAGCGCATTAAAGCAGGCCAGAACTCAGAACGCCCTCTCTGCTCTAAAGGATACAGAACAGCATAATAACCCTTAAAAAAAACATTTCTTTGTTACAGCTGATACAAATCCTAAAATAAATCTGCCATCTCTGCCATGGCAGTCATGTGACACAGGGGAGAGATCAAATTACAACTTGTGATTAGACACAAATGAGGGGGAATTAGACAGGCTAAACTCTCTAAATACATACAGGGTCCATTTCTCTGTTTTCCTTCTGTCCTGTGCAAGAGTTCAGGTCCACTTTAACAGTGAGCGTGAAGCAGACTTTTCATTGACTGTATGTTTCACTGTACCCAACGCAATGTAAGCTTAACACAGGGACGCACAGCTGTACCCATCAGTTCCCTGTAGCTGCTGCTACAGGGAATGCTAGGAAATGGCCACTGTGAATGTGGCCTTATAAATTATTTAGTCAGTGTTTGCCCATTGTAAAATCTTTCCTCTCCCTTATTTGCTTTCTGACATTTATCACAGACGGCAACATCTTAAGTACTGGCAGGTGATCTCTGTGGAATGTTCATTTAGGCCTGGAACCCACTGAAATCAGCAAACGCGAAACGCTACCGCTAGCATTTTTTCTGAGCGGTTTGCAAGCGGATTAATGCGCGTTTTCGGTCGCGTTTTGCAACATTGTATTTTGTTGCTCAGCGGTTGCGTAGCGTTTTGCGTTTCGCGTTTTTATCCTGATTGGTCCTATGAATTATTTTTCATTTTGTTACAGTGTGCTGAACCGCAAAACGCTAGCAAAACCGTTCAGTTTAGGTTTTGCTGAGCGTTTCCGCTAGCGTTTAAATACTTTACATTGAAGCACTAACGCTCCCAAAATGCTGCAGGTCCTGCGTTTGCGTTTCTGGGAAACGCAAACGCTCCTGTGGAAGTTGCCCCATCCATTAACATTAGCCCAGCGTTTTGGCAAAGTGCTAGCGTATCGCAGCGCTGCCAAAACGCTGCCAAAAGCGCTCCTGTGGGTTCCAGCCCTATCTGAGAGTTCTAAAGCCTATAAAAAAGATCTCTGGTCTCCCAGAATGCTATGGTGAGAGAATTCCACATAATGAACAGCCGAGGCTAACTTCAGTGGGAGGGCGGGGCAACATAGCAATATATATCTAGAGGAAGTGCGTCTGATGCTGAAAAAAGGACATTTACCATAAAAGTAGGTATCCTGAATAATCAACTGCATTCTACTGTAAGTCGTTACGGTTCATGTTTACCAGTTTTTTATGTCTACACCAATTTAGTATAATACAAAAGATAGTGACCCTCACTGTGATTTTATATGGAGTCCAGGGTTTTACAGATTGCTTTGCTAAATATACTTTTTTCTTTTTAAAAAAACAAAAACCTATTTGCAGTTATTCAGCAATAACGCATTACTTCTGCTATATGAATAGGCAAATCATTGTTTTATGTCCATAAAAATGCAAGCCAAGAATACATCCAAAGCTACTAACTAGAGTGTATTAAACCAAATCAATCAAACTTGCACACTAGTTTCAGACTAGTTTGACCTTCATCAGTGCAAAGCATGAATTCAATAATATGACTCTGCGGGTAGGACTTGGGAAGTAGGAGTTCCACTGAGTACCCAGTCATGTCCTTGCAAACCAAAACAACTATTCTTCTACAAGGGGCCAAAAGAAGCAATTAAGTGCTATGAATTCAGGCCAACAGAGGAAATAAAAAAGGGGCAAGTACTTTTCTACATCACTGTAAATCAGCACAACACTACAATAGTCAGTATGACCACATCATTTTGCTATGAATGTAACAAATTGCTTCTATAATTTATATTGGCACATCTCTACCATTGCTGTGGATGAGGAAGTAGCAGGCAAAATGTTATGCTGGCTCACAGTGTCCATTAAGGCTGGTTTCAGAGTGGGACGTTACAGGCGCACGTTAGAGCAGCCTGTAACGCACCCCACCGCACAGCAATGAAAAATCAATAGGCTGTTCACAGTGCCCACGTTGCGTTACTCAGTAACGCTGCGCCATAACCGAACGTACTGCATGCAGTACTTTGTAAGCGGCAGAGCCGCGTTAGACTGCTTGCACATGCGCTGTAATATTGGGGAGGAGCGGAGAGCGGCCAAGCACATGGCTAATTAATATTCACTGCACTCAGTGATGTGCAGTGTTTACTTCTTGGAGCGGCCGCTCTGTGCGGCGATTGGCCGGGCGGGACCAGGTGATGTCGCATGCGTCCAAGAGTACGCATCACGGCATCACGGACGCCAGAGTGAGCTGCACAACGCGGCTCACTCTGACGTCCACATTAGAGAGCACCAGGCGTTGCGTTTGGGGCATGTTATGCGACCATAACGTCCCCTAAAACGCAACGTCCTGGTGTGAAACCAGCCTTATGGTGTGATTTTTAGTGAACAATCAGATCAAATAAAATGATTATTTTGAATTGATTTGCAACACTAACAGATCTAAACTATTTATAATATCCTAACCAGTTGTGATCATATGTATGTAAAAAAAATTACCACAACCAGTTCTATAAAGCAATCAACCAGCTAGGGGGCCATATGCAATTATTTTTTTCCCAGGAGATGATTTTCATATTATCTTCAAAATACAATTTTAATTATTGTACAGTTGAAAACAGACCCAAAACTGGGTTAACAAAAAATTGCATCACATTTATTTTAAATATTGTCTTGCTTGCTAGTGGTTTAAAATACATTTTATGACAAAGGGCCATATGCAACTCTTAATCTTCAGTTTAAATAAACTTCTTAGCACTTTGCAATGGAAAAGTACCACAAACTTGGTAAAAAAAATTACTGTCCAAATTATTTTGAGCATTTCTCTGCTTACTGGTGGTGTAAAATGCATTTTTTTACAAGCTGTGAAAATATCACCTTGGAGAAAACTCAGGTGAAAAAGTACATTGCATATGGGCCATTAACTACAGTATTTCTCACGTGTTTTCTCCTATGTAATATTTTCACAACTTGTTAATAAAATGTCCTTTAAGGCACCAGCAAGCAGAAAAATACATAAAACAGATTTGATACGACTATGTCACCTACTTTTTGGTACTTTTTGAATTGCAATGCTGACAAGATTTTTTTAATAAAAGGTTAGTTGCATATGGGCCAATGTGAGAGTATGTTGTAAGGTTTCATCAACATGAGAAGGAAATTCAACTAAAATCTGGCCAAACAGGAACACTTGTGAGTTTATTTCACTTTACTTTTATTTTGGACTGGGCGGCATATATCTCTATAGATAAATTGGTTGTTTTGACAAGGTATTTTTACCAAATGTATCTTCTGATGTGGATTTGTTCACCATAAATTCCATTTCCCCGATTTGTGACATAATCCATACATTTTTGTCTCAGGCTGACACAAATAGATCACATCAGGAGAATGTCTATAGCAAATAAAGCTTGGCAGGGTATTCATGTGTCTGCAGCTGGAGTCACGTGATCCCCATTATTGCATCACTGACGTACACAGTAAAGTGATCTTTTCATTCGGCTGGAAGAGATGAATTGATGGAAGGAACGTTAAACTGTGTAACTCTATTGACTTTCAGTAAATTTAGGCTTGATGTCAATTGCCGTCTGTGGAGCCCAATCAATAGTGAGATTAAGTTTCACTGAACAGTTTGACTGAGATTATAAGACAGACTGTAAATCACTCAAGAGAGAGACCAACACGTAAAAAACCTGGCTGGATGCGTTACGAGCGTCACTTTGGCAGCTTGGAAAACACGTTAAAAGTATTCTGCAGATATTTGGATGAGGGATTTATCCACATTTAATTTTTGAATGGTAACAAAACACCAAAGCCTTCAGTCTGTTGACTTGTTGTCTTCCCAGAGATGGTCCCTTCAGTATCCTCTCTTCTGAAGGTTAAGGTACACCAAGCATCTGGTGACAAGTGCTTTATCCTGCCACCAGCCCGTGACTCCACTCCCAACTACCGCACAAACTTGTGAAGGACCACTCTCCCGCGTACATCAAAAAAGGGCGTTGGGAAAAAAGGGCGCGTGGTGTAAACGATAAACAGTATTATCGTTTATAAAAATATTGTGTAGAATTTCATTTACAAATAGTGTTTTAAGAATTTATAAATCATTAAATAATGTGTATGAGATCGGCAATTCTTAAAACGTTAATCTTCCCTGTTTCTAAACTGAAACTTATATTTACGTTTGTTAAAAACCCTCCCTGTACCTATCCCTAACCCCTAGACCCCCTGTTGGTGCCTAAACCTAAGACCCCCCCTGGTGGTGCCTAAACCTAAGACCCCCCTGTTGGTGCCTAAACCTAAGACCCCCCTGGTGGTGCCTAAACCTAAGACCCCCCTGTTGGTGCCTAAACCTAAGACCCTCCTGGTGGTGCCTAAACCTAAGACCCCCCTGGTGGTATCTAAACCTAAGACCCCCTATGGATAATAATGTTTTACAAACATTAATAAATAAAAAATTTAAATAAAAAAATGTAAATAATTTTTTGGGGTGGATAATAATGTTTTAGAAATGTTTTAGAAATAGTGATTTAGTATCTTTATAAATGTTATTCGTCACGGGCTCATCTTGTAAAGTTAAATCATCACAAGCACAGTTATAAAACCTTAAAAATCTCCGGGCGCCGTTTGTAAAACGTTAATAATCTCCGGCGCCTTTTTTTTCCCATTAAACGATATTTATAATGGGAGTGAATGGGGCGCCCTTTTTGTCCACTTGTCTCATGCGCCCAAATCTTCTGCTTCCCACTTCACCTGCATCAGATTTCTCTACATAAATCATAGCATTTGATGCCAGTTTCCTGGTGCTAGAATCATGGTACATGTACAGGGCGAACATTTAATAAAGTGCAGGAAATAGCCAATAGTAGAACATCTGTAAAATGTTCTGATATTTTACCATGACCAAACCCTACTCTAATACAGAACCCTCCCTCTACTGATGCCTGACCTTAACTCATAGTTGGAAATTGACATTGAGTGTGGTGTAGTGCGTTCTGACAAAGTAATGAGCAGCATCAGTGGTGTAAGTGCTGCTGTCGCAGTGTGCTCCTGGGGGGCCCGCTTGTCCTCCCCATGTGCTGCATGGGAGGGGCGGCGCAGCAGCGGGCATATGCAGAGTGGCTGAGCAGTAGTCACAGATACATTGCTGGGATCCAGCGCCACATGTACTCACTTCCTGGTCCTGCGTTCCATCTCATATTAACAGTGCCCCCCTAGGGTGTACCTGTCAGTACCTGTGATTATGCGCTGTGAATGCACCCGCTGCTGTGCTCCCCGCCTGGGTGCCAATACCTGGCTACCTATACTGGGGGCACCCATTCCAGACTAAATATACTATATATAATACTTGTGCAACATTGTGACTAGCTAGTCTGTGTTCTGCTACATATCTGGACATATTATTGTTTTACCTCTAGACAATAATTACATTTTCAGACTGACTCTTGTGTACAAAGTCTTAAAGGATAAACAATGTTGGTTAACCAACAACTTAAAGGGAAGTATATTCTTTGCAGAGATTATTCTCTATGCTACCTTCTGAGTTCCCCGTCGTGCATAACATGAGTAACCCAAGCTCTGTCTATTTATCTATAGTATATACAGTATGTATCTATCACGAGAGATCTATTTAAAAACCTCACTCATGACTTGTGACACATACACAATTAATCAGCAATCACAAATTAAATAATGGCCTCTCATCGAACAGAATCACATTTGTGAGGAGTAATTGCTGGGCTCGGTAATGCACAATCATATTATGGAATAGTAAAGCAGAGACCAAACACACAGCAGCAGCCTGATTACATACTACTGTGCTGACCAAATACTGCAGCATATACCACTGCACCGACCACATGCTGCACCATATACCACTGCACCGACCACATACTGAGGCATATACCACTGCACTGACCACATATCGTGGCATATACCACTGCGCTAACAACATACTGCAGAATATATCACTGCACCGACCCCATACTGTGCACTGCACCGACCCCATACTGTGGCATATACTACTACTCCGATCACCTACTGAGGCATATACCACTGCACCGACCACATACTGTGGCATATACCACTGCTCCGATCACCTACTAAGGCATATACCACTGCACCGACCACATACTACGGCATATAAGACTGCACCGACCACATACTGTGGCATATACCACTGCACCGACCCCATACTGTGGCATATACTACTACTCCGATCACCTACTGAGGCATATACCACTGCACCGACCACATACTGTGGCATAAACCACTGCTTCGATCACCTACTGAGGCATATACTACTGCACCGACCACATACTGTGGCATATACTACTGCGCCGACCACATACTGCGGCATATACTTCTGTGACGACCACATACTGAGGCATATACCACTGCACCGACCCCATACTGTGGCATATACTACTACTCCGATCACCTACTGAGGCATATACCACTGCACCGACCACATACTGTGGCATATACCACTGCATCGACCACATACTGCGCCATATACCACTGCGCCAACCACATACTGAGGCATATACCACTGCACCCATCACACACTGAGGCATATACTAATGCGCCGACCACATAATTCAGCATATACCACTGCACCGACCACATACTGCGGGATATACCACTGTGCTGACCACAAACTGTGGCATATACCACTGCGCTGACCACATACTATGGCATATGCTACTGCGCCGACCACATACTATGGCATATGCTACTGCGCCGACCACATACGCAGCTTAACCTGCTACGCCGACCACGTACTGTGGCATATACCACTGCGCCGACCACATACTGTGGCATATACCACTGCGCTGACCACATACTACGGCATATACTACTGCGCCGACCACATACCGCAGCTTAACCTGCTGCACTGACCACATACTATGGCATATACCAATGCGCCGACCATGTACTTCAGCATAAACCTCCGTCCCGACGCCATACTGCTGCGCCACATACTTGCGCTGCTGCCTGTGTGTACTGCTGCCTCTTCTGTTCAACACTGCATAGGCGGCAGCGATAAATACATATCCACAATGGGGAAGCATGTTACCTGACACTAGACAGAATCATTATGTATCATCTATATTGTGCTTGCTGGATAATGCAGTCTAGAAAACTAATTGAGTAATAACGACTACATAAAACCATACTTCCTATAAATCATCTGTTGCTACAAATACGTATGTCAGACTTGTGATGTGTACTTGTTTGTTTAAAAAAATAATTACACTTAAAATAATTGTGATTAGTATTTAGAAAAAGTGATAGACAAGGATGGATGGGTGGATGATGGATAGATAGATTATTGGCAATAATTTTATCGCTACTTATCACACCAGTATATACTATATATTGTTGTTTTTTTTTGCCACAAATTAGGATTTCTTTGCGTGGTGCTTTTTGCTAAGAATTATTTTATCTTATATGCATTTTAAAGGAAATAAGAAGATAGAAAAATGTAAAAAATCATTATTTCTCAGGTTTCAGCCATTATAGTTTTAAAATACAATGTGCTATGGTAGCTAAAACCCACACGATTTATTTGTCCATTTGTCCCGGTTATTATGAAATTTAAGTTTGGTTCCTAGTGCAATGTATGGCAACAATATTTTATTTGGAAATCAAGGTGTATTTTTTCAGTTTCTGGTTCTTTATACTATATCAATAATTACAAGCTCTAATTTTTATTTATGATTTTTTTTTACTGCTGTCGCAAAAGTTTTATTTTGGTAACTATAGCACAAGGGGAAGTAAGTTAAAATCAAGGGTGGATATTTTTCTTTTAATTTGATTAAACAAGTGTAGGTGTGTTTTAATTTTTTTGGCCACTAGATGTCCCCACATTATTATGTGTACTGAACATGTGCAGGAAGTTCATTTCATTTTGTGGATGACCATCGGCATCTCATTGATGCTGGATGATCATTCACTATGGGGACTCTGATCAGAAAATGGGAACACGTGTTCCTATTCCCCGATCAGTACTCTGCCGCAGGGAAGGAGGGTGGCAGGAGCAAGCACATCTGGCGCTGAAGTGAAGTGCACAGGGGCGTAAATACACAATACAGCTGTACTGTATTGGTTAATATCAAATTAAGAGAGAAACTGCAGATCCTCTTTGTGTCTGTGTTTGTAGTGCTTCTATTAGTGCGCGCTCTCCCTCTCTCCCCCCTTCCGCTTCCCTCTCTCCTTCTTTAGCGAAGATATAGTGGACTTAAGTGAAGGGATGTGGTGGGCCCTGATAAGGTGCTGCACTGTGCCCACATGTCATTGTGATCTCTGATACTGTGAGAGTGTTTGTCCTGTGCAGGGACTGGGGACGGGATTCTCGGCAGTCCCAGCACACACTGATAAAGTAGCGCACTGTGTGACTGTGTGATCTCTGATACTGTTAGAGTGCAGTGTGTGGAGACTAGAGATGGGATTCTCAGAAGTCCCAGCAGTCAGTGTCTCTGCTGTGAGAGTATTTGCCCTGTGCGGGTATTGGGGACAGGATTCTTGGCAGTCCCAGCACTCCCTGATAAGGTGCTGCACTGCATGTCAGTGTGATCTCTGATACTGTGTGAGGTATTGCCTTGTACGATTCTTGGCAGTCCCAGCACACTTGATAAGGTGCTGCACTGTCTGTTAGTGTAATCTCTGCTGTGTGAGTGTTTGCCCTGCACAGTGGCTGGAAACAGGATTCTCGGCTTTCCCAGCACTCGCTGATAAGGTGCTGCACTGTATGTCAGTGTGATCTCTGCTCTGAGAGTGTTTCCCCTGTGCGGGGACTGGGGACAGGATTCTTGGCAGTCCGAGCACTAGCTGATAAGGTGCTGTACTACATGTTCTTGTGATATTTGATACTGTGAGAGTGTTTGCACTGTGCGGAAATTGGGGACGGGATTCTCGGCAGTCCCAGCACTCGCTGATAAGGTGCTGCACTGTCTGTTAGTGTGATCTCTGCTGTGAGAGTGTTTGCTCTGTGTGGGTACTAGGGACAGGATTCTCGGCAGTCCGAGCACTCGCCGATAAGGTGCTGTACTACATGTTGGTGTGATATTTGATACTGTTAGAGTGTTTACCCTGTGCGTGGACTGGGGATGGGATTCTCGGCAGTCCCAGCACTCTCTGATAAGTTGCTGCCACAGCTGCACTGTATGTCAGTGTGATCTCTGCTGTGAGAGTGTTTGCCCTGTGCGGGGACTGGGGACGGGATTCTCAGAAGTCACAGCAATCGCTGATAAGGTCCAGTACTACATGTTGGTGTGATATCTGATACTGTGAGAGTGTTTGCCCTGTGCGGGATTGGGGACGGGATTCTCAGCAGTCCCAGAACTCTCTGATAAGTTGCTGCCACAGCTGCACTGTATGTCAGTGTGATCTCTGCTGTGCAAGTGTGCGGGGTCTGGGGACGGGATTCTCAGCAGTCCCAGCACTCTCTGATAAGTTGCTGCCACAGCTGCACTGTATGTCAGTGTGATCTCTGCTGTGCGTGTGTTTGCCCTGTTCGGGGATTGGGGACGGGATTCTCAGCAGTCCCAGAACTCTCTGATAAGTTGCTGCCACAGCTGCACTGTATGTCAGTGTGATCTCTGCTGTGCAAGTGTGCGGGGTCTGGGGACGGGATTCTCAGCAGTCTAAACACTCTCTGATAAGTTGCTGCCACAGCTGCACGGTATGTCAGTGTGATCTCTGCTGTGCGATTGTTTGCCCTGTGCGGGGTCTGGGGACGGGATTCTCGGCAGTCCCAGCACTCTCTGATAAGTTGCTGCCACAGCTGCACGGTATGTCAGTGTGATCTCTGCTGTAAAGAGTGTTTGCCCTGTGCGGGGTCTGGGGACGGGATTCTCGGCAGTCCCAGCACTCTCTGATAAGTTGCTGCCACAGCTGCACGGTATGTCAGTGTGATCTCTGCTGTGCGATTGTTTGCCCTGTGCGGGGTCTGGGGACGGGATTCTCGGCAGTCCCAGCACTCTCTGATAAGTTGCTGCCACAGCTGCACTGTATGTCAGTGTGATCTCTGCTGTGAGAGTGTTTGCCCTGTGCGGGGATTGGGGACGGGATGCTCAGCAGTCCCAGCACTCTCTGATAAGTTGCTGCCACAGCTGCACTGTATGCCAGTGTGATCTATACTGTGAGAGTGTTTGCCCTGTGCGATGGCTGGAGATGGGACAGGATGCCTGGGAATCTCTGTGTGACTCACATGAGTGGGAATGTGCTGTCCTGGGTGTGACTGGGCCAGGCTGTTCTTCTCGCTTAGGAGACAGCAGTGATGATGATGACCTGCGCTGAGTTACATGCACCTCCTGGAGCCTCTACATAGAAGTCTGGCAGAACAGCAGGTACAGGATCACTATGCAGCCAGCCACCATGCAGATCAGGTCGTGTTCCCTCCAATGTCACTCTCCTGGGTACTACATGTACCTCTGTCTGGAACAGCTACAAGGACGTGACAGCTTCATACTCTGCTGACAAGTGAACCTGTCTATCTACATTCAGCTTCCCTACTTTTTTTCAGTGATATGTCGGATCAACAGAGATTGTGAAAACTTCTGAAAGATGAGAGTGGAGTGGGAAGACATATGAAAAATGATCAGGCAGAGAGACTGCTGTGCGCAGAAATACTTCAGCTCTCAGGTGCAGCTTGTTACCATGAGCAATTACTCCTCTCCAATTCAATAATCGCTCTACTTTCTATTAAAAATGTAACTGTATCAACCTGACTGTATAGGTAGACGTCTGTTGCCCAGAACTAGAATTATATGGTGGACAAATGTGTCTGGTCATATAGGATAGGAGATAAAAAGGAAAGAGAGAGAATATGAAGGGATTACAAGGGAATGTAGGAGGATGGGCCTGATATTATTGGAGAACCTTAAAGTGGCCATATATCTAGCGTCCTGGCGGCCGTTCAACCGATTTAATTATTACCGAAATGGATGAGAATTGGTGTCGCCACAAGCATGCCGGATTGACGATTCTACTGATCTCAGGACTAAAATGGTCAAATGTATCGATCTAACATGCTGGGAAATCTTGGGCCATTGTGGTAGATCGGATGAGAGGTGGTAACAGCATGTTCTAATCGCGAATGCTGAATGCAATGGAACTACCGGTTGATGTCCCTCCCGAGTGTTTTATGTGTCCCCCAGTGCCCGTGTATTGCAATACTTGTCATGCCATCCACTGAGTGTCCGCTGAACTTCTGTATTTGGGACCCACATGACTACAGGCATATAGCACGTGGGGCATGTGTGTTATAATGCCGGCAGCCACGTGAGGCGCCAGTGCAGAACTACAGCGGACACTCAGTGGACAGGTAATGTATCTTAATGCACGGGCACTGGGGAAAACATAAAACATTGGGGGGAGGGGGAAGAAGCACAGCCAGGGGTGGCAAGGCAGCGTTACAAAGCAGATTCCTGATCAATTTCTTGCTGAATTTGATGGGGAATTGGCCTGTGGTATATGGACAGCCAACAGATCTATCTCTCATTCAGAGAGAAAAGCGTCTTTTGACCGAACCTGCCCATCATCGCTAGATGTATGGGCACCGTAAATAATCCAGTGAAAACCTACAGTCAGCATAGATGTGGTAAAGTGACCATACACAAGGAAATATATTTACACCTGCCCGATTCCATCCTTGTGGCCATAGCATATCCAGTTGATAAACTTATAATTGATTTTGTGGGCCGATCACGCAACTGTTTCAATAATTTTATAGAATCCATGTAAAATTGGTGCCACAACATGGCCACCTGATTAATTTTCAATCAATTTCAGGGCAAAGTGGTCAAAAAAGATTGATTGGGAATGCTGATAATATATCAGTTGCAAAGTCTTGATTGGGTGCGCAGCGCCGGTGGCAGTAATGACATTTGATGTTGCAACGATTGACCTTACATGACAGACCCCTGGCCAGTGTCCCTCCCAAGTGTATGAGTGTCTGTGTTTCACCTGTGCCCCTGCTCAGTGGTAAAGGCCTACCTATCACGCCGGCATGAATTCTAGCCTCTTCCAGTGTCCGCTCACCAAGAGTGTCACGGTACAACGTGACATCACATGCGTGTCAGTGCCATGTTTTACAGTTGTTTGTGGTGACAGTGGACACATAAGAAGGCCAGGAGTTGTGCTGTTGTACAGGTGAGGTTTTATGCGGGGGGGGGGGACATACATTTGGGGGGTCGCCAGGCAGGTGGCATAGGTGGTGGCGCTAGGTTGATTTCAGATAGATTTTATGCTGAAATCTATCGGAAATCGGTTTGCGGTGTTTGAGCAGCCAACAGATTCCTCTATGATCAGATTCCAACAGACTGTGAGGAAAACAAGCGCATACACGTGCTGTTGCTATGGAGAGGGGAGGAGAGATAGTAGCACGGCACATGATGGAGCAGCTTGGGGTAAGCACAGGAACAATGTTGTCAGCATTCCATGTTGCTAAGAGATGTGATGTGCTGGATCTCTAAGCAATCTCTGGGGACACCTGGACATATGTTACATTCTCAGCCGAGATGCCTCTGAACGGCCCTCACAGCGGAGTGTCCTCTACTGTATGTGTGAGATTCTATAGGACGCTGGCCCATATTCTATTAACTTTTCTCCTGAGTTTTCTCCAAGTGATATTTCCAAACCTTACCAATAAGATACATTTAAAGCTCTCACCAAGCAAGAAATTACTCAAAATAAGTTTCATATTACCTTTTAGTACTTTATAAATTGCTAGGTGCTGAAAAGTTGCTTTTTAGATTGGATAACAAATTGTCTCCTAGAAGAAAACTCAGGAGAAAAAGAGAATTGAGTAAGGGCCACAGAGCGATACAACAAAGCTTGTGGCCTAGTTCACATTATAATAAATCACGTACAAGCGCTGAGCGCTTTTGTAAGCTATTCCCAGCACTTTCTGTTCGATTAGCAATTTTTAGAAACGCTTTTCTAAGTGCTTTTGTTAGGCGATTAGCATTTTTTTTAAAGAAAAAATCAGGAAGTGAACTTTGACCTGGAACTAAATAACTTTAATGTACTTTGTGAGGAAAAACACTCACAAAATCGATTTTCCACGCGCTTAGCGATTTTCCTATACCTTGCATTGAAGCGCAAACGCTCAGGAAATGGTGCAGGAGCCGTGTTTGTGTGAATCGCTCATGTGAGAATACTCACGTAGGAAATCATTGCTCAATTGCTTTTAAAGCCTTTGTAAAAATCGCCAACATAAAAAACAAAAAAAACCAAAGCGGTCATAGTGTGAACAAGCCCTGTGGGAATGGCAGATAGATCCACCTTCTTTCAGATTTCTGCTTCAACATGATTTAAATTGAGTGATCAAAATTCAAAACTAGCCTGGCTTAGCTTTACCACCTTCCCTCTTCCCCTTATTTATAGCTAGATTTAAAAAAAAAAAAAAACAAGATAAAAAATAAGGTTCTTAGTGCCAGGCTGGACTGGAATTCCACAACTGCTTTGTCACAGTTATATGTCTATGGTACGTTCACTGATTGCGGAGGTTTCCATCAGAGTAATGCACAGTCTGTATGCTATATGTGTCACATATACTGTATATAACTATATGTGTCACATCACACTTCGAACACGCCATGCAACTGTTCCCCACCATTGTTTTGCAATGTGTATACTATGCAAGGACTCTTAGCAGTTCTGACCATAATGGCATATGACCCAGGAGAAGATTGGAACCCCTCCTACTCCCAGTAGCAAGTTTTCATTTTTAATTCTGTCCAGCTTAGGACTACCTTAACCATACCTCCCAACTTTTTGAGATGAGAAAAAGGGACACTTAAGCCATGCCCCTGCCACACCCCTGATCACGCCCCATCACACCCCTAGTCACGCATACCATAAAGATTTCATAAGAAAAATATGTTGTTTTATAATTCGAACCACACTGGTCCTTTCTATCCTGGTGCATTTTCCTTCATATTACCATTTTAAGATTAGTAATATATCAATTTAAAGGATGGGAATAAAGTTTAGAGTCAATCAAACACATTTTTAGTAGAGAAATATATATATTTACATAGAGAGAGGGACAAAGTCCTGAAAGAGGGACAAATAAGGAGGAAAGCGGGACAGAGGGACAGGGCTCCCAAAGAGGGACAGTTGGGAGCTATGCCTTAACAAAGAGCACACTTGTCTCAGTGTAAAACCATGTGCATTTTTTCCTGTGTTTTTTGATTTTCATTTGTGTTTTTATGTGTGTTTTCAATTTACGTCTTTAAAGTGTAACTGTCGGGCATAAAATCAAAAATCAATTCTTTAGTTTTATCTGGTAAACAAGTAATACGGATGCTAACCAGGCAATCCAAAAGTTAAAATCTCTATTACTTTTCTTGTTTATAAATGATCATTCCCCAGTTTACCTGACTCTTATTTGGTACATTGCTGCACAAAGGAAGTTGCAGGGCATGCTGGGTTGTCTTTTTTTTGCTTCTTTATTTCCCCTCAGACTTAACTAATGTACAGAAGTAAAAAAAGGACAACCCAGCATGCCCTTCAACTTCCTTTGTGCTGCAACACATCGAATAAGAGTCAGGTAAACTGGGGAATGATCATTTATAAACAAGAAAAGTAATAGAGATTTTAACGTTTGTATTACCTGATTAGCGTCCTTATTACATGTTTACCAGGTAAAAATAAAGAATTGATTTTTGATTTTATGCCCGACAGTTACACTTTAATAATTAATCATATCTGAAGAGTCAAACAAATATGAATCTTACGTTATCATATCCTTTTTCAGACATTTTTTCAAAAAGGCATCAAAATACACGCAAAAATGACTAAAAATAAACTTTTTTTTAGATATCCTACAGTTTTATTTTATATTTAAATTTTAAATCTAGTTTTTAAGTTTTTACTGTCTCATTGTCTCTGCTCAATGACGCCTTCATTGAGGTATGCCAGAGCTCAAATCTATGAATTATTTACCATTTTTATCGCTTTTCTGCTCTCAGAAGCCATTTACTGACAGGAAAGTGTTTTGTGGCTGTAATTACTTATTAGTGAGGGTTATGCTTTAGTCTAAACCAGTCCAGCCTGGTCCTGACCCGGACATAAACTGTCACTTGCATATTTTTAACTCTTTCAGGCAGAGAAAGAAAAAAAGGATTACAGTCTAGTCATTTGTGTGCTTGGCACTGTACATACACATGTCTATCTCATCATGTCACATGTGACCTCGGTTGTCCATCCAGGCTGGGATTATCTCTGGTACTCATCCCAGACCAGATATGTGCAATGAGTAGAGATGATCTGCAAACTCCAAGGTGTTCCAAATGTGGTTGCAGTTTGTATGCAGATTGATAATGAACCAAAGGAATGCAGTTACAATTGGTTCTAATTAAATCTGCAATCATATTTCAACCACATTTGCATCAACTGAGAAAAATTAACAACTCACTAACCATCTCTGGTAATAGGCCCAACGCACACCAAAAAGCGCAAATGCTCAGCATTTTTTGAAGAGATTTTTCAAAACGATTCTAGGCATGTGTAGAGCGATTTTCTAATCATGCCTGGCGATTTTTGGAGCATTTTGGTGTAGAGGTTTTTTTTACTTTTTGTTACAGTAAAGCTGGAAACTGAACAGCTTCTGTAACAAAAATGCTTTGAAAATCGATCTGTTCTAGTGCTTTGTAATATGACTGGCTGCGCCGCTCTCATTCAGAAGGGCACATAAATACCAATGTCTGTATGGTTCAAGCACTGAACAGGAGTTCGCTGTGGGGGTATCCTCAGTGTGATGAATGTATATATATAAGTTCCACTGCGCTCTCCTTAATATCCTAAAATAGAAAGAAACACAATCCACATAGCGTGATCCAGTTTCCACAGAGCACTCCTAATCACAATCACCACTGTGAACAATGTATCCTCTAGTGTGTATCCTCCACCAACATAAAAGGGGCTCACCGGATGTCAGCCACCTCGCTTTTCAGGTGGGTCTCAAACTCAGCACTGTGTATCACCAGGGCCTTCAGTGACTCACAACCTCCAATTCAGTAGAACAATGCATTTATTCTCCATAAAAAACTTTAAAAACAAAAATAATAAAATCCTCATTGCGCAACAAGTCAGTACAATCAGTATCCACAACTGCGCTTCTTGCGCTGATTGCCTACTTACAGACTAAAAGAAGAAAGAAGCATATCTGGACGGTATTGCTGAGGTCCGTTGCGCGCCTGTATACGGCTTCCCGGCGGCGTCCCGCTGTACAAGGGTCCCCGTTAATACTAGGCTCCCACCCGAACTACTCCAGCGCTCCCGCCGTGGACTTCCGTGCGTGATGACGTCACGCGCACTGGCTCCGCCCTACGCGTTTTGTCCTCCAATCAGACTCATCAGGGGCTAGCGTTGCCAGTGCACAGCCCGAATTTGTATTTCCCTGTGGATCCACCCCCTTTTGCCATGTGACCCAACGTCACTGGCTTCCCCGTGGTGTCTTGATCACTCTCACTATTAAACACGCCAAGATAACTTTTACATAACAGCGTAGCATAAATTGGTCTCATTCAGAACTATCCCTTCCTATACATCTTCCTTCTGCCTAAAAAAATCCCCTATTTAAAATATAGCCTTATTCAAATTAAAATTAAAGTATTCATTTAACCCTATTCAAATCAGTGCTAACTCCTACCCGTGCTGCCATCTAGTGGCGAAAATTCAAATTCAAATTGTGCACTAGCTAAATCCATTTGTTCTGTCTTGCTGCAATGAAAAACAAAAAATTGCTTTCCTAAAACAGAAAGAATTTGCGATAATTCAGGTTGGAGTGAGCTTGAGATGTCTCCCAGAGCACCACTGCTGAATATATGCAAATTAACCATTGTACCCTTAGAAGCTAAACACACCTCCAGAACCGCTGGAATGCAATGATGTGTCAGCTTGTTAAATTGTACAGAGCCATAATAATCCAACATGCATACAGACTGTTTCGGATTGTTTGATCCTCATCAGTGCATGGCATGGATTAATTTGGCTCTATGGAGTAGGGCTTGTAAACCGAGAGGTACAGACTAACCAGCAAGCTCATGGTGACCCAGAACTCATTGGAGTGTGTAAGGGACTACAATGGTCCTAAAAGCCCCCTTACTAAGATGTTAAGAAAAACAAAAAATTGCTTTCCTAAAACAGAAAGAATTTGCGATAATTCAGGTTGGAGTGAGCTTGAGATGTCTCCCAGAGCACCACTGCTGAATATATGCAAATTAACCATTGTACCCTTAGAAGCTAAACACACCTCCAGAACCGCTGGAATGCAATGATGTGTCAGCTTGTTAAATTGTACAGAGCCATAATAATCCAACATGCATACAGACTGTTTCGGATTGTTTGATCCTCATCAGTGCATGGCATGGATTAATTTGGCTCTATGGAGTAGGGCTTGTAAACCGAGAGGTACAGACTAACCAGCAAGCTCATGGTGACCCAGAACTCATTGGAGTGTGTAAGGGACTACAATGGTCCTAAAAGCCCCCTTACTAAGATGTTAAGAAAAACAAAAAATTGCTTTGATATGTATGATGTATGATGTATGATACATACATAACTGTTGTGTCCCCCCACCTTAATCCTTAAACCCCTAATCTTCCTGGGGTGCAACCCTCTCCTGAATCCCACCTCTGATGCTAAACCGCCTAGTCATTAGCTATGAAGCAGTTTAGGTCAAATTCAATATTCATCCCATTAGGGGCAAAACAACCTAAATTATATATCCATTTGCCCTCAGCCTGTGATATATCTCTCTGTCTGCTGGATCCTCTCCACTTTGGGATCCATTTCTCAATTCCCATGAACCTAAGCTGCCTAGGGTCACATCCATGCTTTAATTTAAAGTGCTTAGACACACTATGGGCCTCAAACCCTCTTAATATATTGTATACATGTTCCCCTATCCGTTTATGTAATACCCTGGTAGTTCTTCCTATATATTCCAACCCACACGGACACCATAAGATATATACAACCCCACTCGTATTACATGTAATGCAATGCTTAATCCTATGTGTGTACCCAGTGTTCTTGGCCACAAAGTTGTTCCCCTTAATGCCCCCTGCTTCCACACATCCCCTACATTGACGGCACGGAAAGAAACCGGCCTGTCCCAACATATTGGTCCCCAAGGTCGTAGGGGCATCCACATAACTGGTAATCAACCTAGACCGTAGGTTTGGGGCCTTTCTGTAAATGAAGGACGGTCTCTCTGGGATATGTTTCCCCAATGTCCCATCTAATTTGATGATGTTCCAATGTCTATATATAATCTGCTCAATATCCTTATGTTGACTACTAAATCCAAATTGTAAGGAATATTCATGGTTGCTCGCTGGAGGTCGAGGTGCATCCTTGATAAGATCCTCCCTTGCCATGTTGCCCACCCTGGTGGCTTCAGCCTCTATTTTATGTCTGTTGTATCCCTTTTCCACAAATTTTTCTACCAGCTGTTGGCTCTGCACAGTGTAATCTTTCATGTGTGTACAATTTCTCATAATGCGCATGAACTGTCCCCTAGGAATATTATCCAGCCATCTGGAGTGATGGCAACTACTTTTGGGTATATACCCATTCCTATCCGTGGGCTTGAAGAAAGTCTTGGTCACCAAATTGGCCCCTGTCTTACCTATCTCCAAATCCAGAAAATTAACACTGGTTTGACTAATATTGAATGTTAATTTTATCTCCTCCCATAGTCCATTAATCATCTCGCAAAACCTGTCTAGCTCTGTCTTTGAACCCCTCCATATAAACAGGAGGTCATCAATAAAACGAGACCATAATAT
This sequence comes from Hyperolius riggenbachi, assembly GCF_040937935.1. Lineage (NCBI taxonomy): Eukaryota > Metazoa > Chordata > Amphibia > Anura > Hyperoliidae > Hyperolius > Hyperolius riggenbachi. The sequence continues at coordinate 105,880,785 of NC_090655.1, forward strand.
GATGTTATGGGATTCCTGTTTCCCCAAAATCAGCTCCTCCCATTTGCCCATGTAAATGTTGGCCACACTGGGGGCGAACTTCACCCATGGCACATCCTTGTAACTGTATGTAATGGTCCCCGTCATACCAAAAGTAATTGTGTTTAAGTGAGAAATTCAACAATTCCAATATAAATTCTATTTGACTCGTATGGAGGTTTGATCCTGCTACCAAGGCTTCCTTCCACCCTTTGCGTTAATGAGCCTACCCCACTCACGATCGGTCTCCCCGGCGGTTTGACCTGATCCTTGTGCATTTTGGGATTAAAGTAAATGACAGGTACTCTAGGGTTTAATAGTGAGAGTGATCAAGACACCACGGGGAAGCCAGTGAGGTTGGGTCACATGTTCTAGTGCTTTGCAGAGTGATTTTCCACTTTCCTATACTTAAAGTGAATGTGTACCGCTATAAAAATAAAAAAGTCAGATACTCACCTAAGGAGAGGGAAGGCTCGGTCATAATGAGCCATCCCTCTCCTCTCCCGGTGCCCGGTCCCGCAGGATCCCCCGTAGCAGTATTCGACCAGTTCGGTCAAATACTGCCACTTCCGCTGCCGAAGGGATGTTTCGGAAGCCTTCGGGAGCACTCGGGCTCCCGAAGACGGGCCGCTCCATACTACGCATGCGCGAGCGTCCTCTATGACGCAATCGCGCATGTTTAATATGGAGCGGCCCGTCTTCTGAAGCCTGAGTGCTCCCGAAGACCTCCGAAGTCCCTGAGGTGGCGGACGCGAACGGGGGAGCCAGCGCAGCACCGAGGGCACCGGGAAAGGAGAGGGAAGGTTCATTAGGACTGAGCCTTCCCTCTCCTTAGGTGAGTATCTGACTTTTTTATTTTTATAGCGGTACCCATTGGCTTTAACATTGAGGCTGAATCGGCCTCAGAAAAGCGCAGAAATGCTGCAGGACCCATGTTTGCGTTTCAAAAAAAATCACATCGCTCTGGTGTGATCCATCCCATTCAAATACATTAGCAAAGCGCTTTTCAAAGTGATAGCGTTTTTAAAAGTGCTCAGAAGTGCTCTTGGTGTGCACCAACCCATAGGGGTGCAGGGAATGGACCCAGGACCATGATTCAATAAACTTTTCTCCTGAGTTTTCTCACAGGAGATGTTCTCACAAGAGAAAAACCTTTCGCCAAGGTACACACTAGGCAGTGTGGAAAACTGTGCGTTTTCCTCACTGTGTGTTTGTACATTTTATTTTTTTTGGTGCATTTTTTTATGCGTTTGTATTTCACGTTTGCATTTTTATGTGTTTTTGGTACATTTGCCTTTTTTTCTTCATTTTAGGACGCTAGCATTTCTGCCTAGTGTGTACTCTTTCACCCAGAGAGCCAAAAGTACTTAAAGGGAACCAGAGACGAAGCACCCTCATGTATTTTACCATATATATCAGTGGGAACATTAGAGAAAACACCTACCCTGCTCTCTGCTTCATTCTTCTCTGCTAAATCTGCCTGTTATCAGCCCTGATAAGAATCCCCGACTGAGCATTCAGTCTAGCTTTCACCAGAATGAATATAGCTGAGTCAGTTTTCTGTGATGTCTTTTCAAGCCCAAGCCTGCCCCCTTGTGACTCTGCTTTGCTGCTTCAAGGATACATCGCAGGAAAGCAGAGCCACAAGGGGGCAGTTTTGGGCTTGAAAAGACCAAAATCGTGAAACACAAACACGTAGCCTGCACCATTTTCAGGCGATTTCCCGGCGATCGCATTTCAGTTCTATAGAAGCGCAAAATGCGATCGCTGAGAAATCGATGCACTGTCCAGTGATTTTCCAGTGAAATTGCAGAAAAATGCAAATTTTGCAAACGCAAGTGTGAATGGGCCCTTACTGTCATATTCCCTTTGATATATATGGTAAAATACATGGGGGTGCCTCGTCTCTGGTTCTCTTCAAGTGGTTCCAGAATAGCTTAAAGGGAACCTTAACTGAGACGGATATGGGTGTTTCCTTTTAAACATTACCAGTTGCTTGTCAGTCCTGCTGATCTCTTTGGCTGCAGTAGTGGCTGAATCACACACCTGAAACAAGCATGCAGCTAATACAGTCTGACTTCAGTCGGAGCACTTGATCTCCATGCTTGTTCAGGGGCTGTGGCTAAAAGTATTAGAGACACAGGATCAGCAGTAAAGTCAGGCAACTGGTATTATTTTAAAAGGAAAAATCCATATCCTTCTCAGTTCAGGTTCCTTTTGAGTTGTATATTATTTTATTTATTTATTTTACCACTTTTTTTTAAATATTTTTTTCATTTGATCACAAATCAATTTGTGCCGGATTTTTTTTTTTTTTTTTATTAACTAGGATTGGTGTTCAACTTTAACATCCAATTTGGTCAACAACGGGAATAAGCAACTTTTCAATACTGTACCTAGCAAAAGAAAAATACAAAAGAAAAAATGGTAAAAATAAATAAATGAAATGCAATTTACAACCCAATCTATTCTGGAACCTCTGAAGTATGTTTGTCTTTCTGGGTAAAATAGGCAAGTGGCACACAAGGCAGAATCGCTAGCATTTTTACCGCTTTTACCTAAAAAAAAAGTTCAGCTATTCTGGAACCACTTGAGTACTTTTTGTTTTCGAGGTGAAAAAGGCTAACGTTGCATAATTTCAAAAAGTTTTCCATGCAATACAATCGGAATAATCTAATGTGAACACCAATGTGATCATAACTGGTGGAGATATGATTGCAAGTTGGATTCTTTAGTGGTGTGAATTGATTATATACAATCTTTTCTTTCAATCTGAATGATCTTATTAAAAATATGATTGTTCACCAAAAATTGTACCGTTAATGAACGCCTGAGATTGGATCCGATTCCCTGCGAGACCAAACTGGTACATTTCGCCCCGTCACTCATCACTAGACAACAATATAAAGTTTCTCTTTACTTTCACATGATTGAATGTAAACACAGGTCTGTTTCTCTGCTCTCCCGCTCTAGTAAATCATCTGCACTGAGAATTTATGATTACCAATTACTAGTTTTACAGAAGTGACTAGTATGTGTAAATGGATGCTAATAACATGCATAGTGCAGACGTCTGTAGGAGTGTTAGCCCCATGACAGCACAGCTGCAGTGATGTCACTGTGACCTCACACTTGTGAGGCTACAATGTAGTACTTGCAGAAGGTGCTTAACCATGGCGTTGCCAGAGTGCAGTGAGTGACAGGGAGGCTGCTGGGGTTAATGGTTTGGGGACTGTAATGGAGGGAGGGGGGCTGCAGCTTGCTCCACTCCTCCTGAGTGCTCCTTCCCTTCCTGACCACAATAAGTTTGCTTGATGGAGCTGGCGCCAGAGGGTTCCCAGCAGAGTTCACTAGGCAGGTAGGCTTGGAAATGTGATCCAAGCAGACATGGGGATTCAGAAAGGGAGATCCAGGCAGACAGAGAGCTGTTCTGGCCCCCTCATACATTTACATTGTGTCCATCACCGGCTAAAGTGGCCTTTCAGCTAAGGTGCCTTCTATCTGCTTGTGTACACCTCAAAGACACAAGGAAATCCTGCTTCTTCCATTAACTCCCAACTATGCAGTAATTGTAGATGGTCTCCAGCTACCATTTAAAAATGACACCTTTCCTGACGCAGCCATCAAATGCCTGTGATCCCAAGTCTGCTCCAGAGATCAATCACTTACCATTAACCGAGCCTCTCTGCAGAGCCAGGAAATCTGAAACATCAGGTCTGCTGCTATGGAAAACATGGAGTCATATCACTGACTTTATGTGAGAATACATTTCATATCAGTGCAAGGCTTGTGCTCATCCATCCTGCTACTCAACAGAACTAGCATCAGCCATAGGAGGCTTTCCAAACTAGTTGTATCAGGAATGATCATAATAATGATGATCATGATCATACGCATAATCTCTCTCTCTCTCTCTCTCTCTCTCTCTCTCTCTCTCTCTCTCTCTCTCTCTCTCTCATCAATGTGTCTCTGGCCCAGTGCACTCCAAAACCGCTAGCAGATCCGCACTATGGGCTGGTGCACACCGAGCGTCTTTTTCCGCGTTTTCAGATCCGCTTGCGGCTGCGGATCTGCTTGGTCAATGTATCTTAATGGGGTGGTGCACACCAGAGCGGCAGGCGTTTTGCAGAAACGAAAAATGCCTGGGTGAGGCATTTTTTGGATTTCGGATGCGTTTCTGCCTCAATGTTAAGTATAGGAAAAACGCAAACCGCTCTGAAAAACGGCACTTCAGAGCGGTTTTGCAGGCGTTTTTGTTACAGAAGCTGTTCAGTAACAGCTTTACTGTAACAATATATGAAATCTACTATACTGAAAACCGCAGCAGCAATCCGCATAACGCTAGCAAAACGCCTCATAAAAATAAAAAAAAGCGTTTAAAAATCTGCTAGCATTTTGCGGATCTGCTAGCGGGTTTTGGTGTGCACCAGCCCTATGCTAGCAGTTTTGGGAGCTGATTTCAGAGCGATTCTAGGTATGTTTTTACCTAGCGGTTTTGGGTGCGTTTTTGTGTAGCAGATTACACATATTTACAGTAAGGGCTGGTGCACACCGAGCGGCTTTTTCCGCGTTTTCAGATCCGCTTGCGGCTGCGGATCTGCTTGGTCAATGTATCTCAATGGGGTGGTGCACACCAGAGCGGCAGGCGTTTTGCAGAAATGAAAAATGCCTGGGTGAGGCATTTTTTGGATTTCGGATGCGTTTCTGCCCCAATGTTAAGTATAGGAAAAACGCAAACCGCTCTGAAAAACGCCTGTTCAGAGCGGTTTTGCAGGCGTTTTTGTTACAGAAGCTGTTCAGTAACAGCTTTACTGTAACAATATATGAAATCTACTATACTGAAAACCGCAGCAGCAATCCGCAAAACGCTAGCAAAACGCCTCATAAAAATAAAAAAAAGCGTTTAAAAATCTGCTAGCGTTTTGCGGATCTGCTAGCGGGTTTTGGTGTGCACCAGCCCTAAGAGCTGTTACTGAACAGCTTCTGTAACAAAAATGCCTGGCAAACCGCTCTGAAGTAGCGTTTTTCAGAGCGGTTTGCGTTTTTCCTATACTTTACATTGAGGACGAAACGCTTCCGAAAACCGCAAACGCGCAGCAGGAGGCGCGTTTGCGGCTTGGCAAAAACCTCAAACCGCCGGTGTGCACCATCCCATTGCAATACATTAGCCAAGCGTTTCAGGCGGATGCGGCCGCCGGATCGCTCCAAAAACCGCTCGGTGTGCACTGGGCCTAACTGCAGAACTCCGAGGACCAGCGTGCATACCATAGTGTGACTTGTAGTCCCTATCTATCTGGATTTCTCTTATGTTCTACATTTGGGTATAGACGGCCTGGGAGTCTGGGACCCAATAGAAAGCACAAAGCGCTATTGCAGTTGCTAGCGTTTTGCAAGTGATTTTGGGAGCGATTTCCCTGCTCATACACAATACATTAGAATGGAAACACTCCCAAAATGCTGCATGTCCTGCAATTGTGATTTCCTTAATCGCTCTAGAAGAATCAGTCCCATCCATTTACATTGGCAGTGCGTTTAGGGAAACTGGCTGCTAGTGATTAAAAAAAACACTCATGCTCTTGTGGGTTCCAGCCCTCAAACATACACAGAGAAATGTGCAGTAACTCTGTAGAATAAATAGTGTGAATAAGGCCTGAAATCCACTACAAATCGCTATAGCTACTCCCAATCCCTAGCGTTTTGTATGAGCGATTTGTAAGCGATTTCATGATTGTTTTCGGTAGCGATTTTAAAAAGTGTCATCAATTTGCCAGCAGTTGTTTAGCGTTTTTAATTCTGATTGGTCCTTTCAATTAATTTTAATTTTTTTACAGTGTGCAGTAACTTCAAAGCGCTAGCAAAATCGCTCAGTGTAGGTTTTGATGAGCGATTAGGCCAGCGTTTATATACTTTACATTGCAGAAATGCCAAACTCTAAAAATGCTGCATGTCCTGCGTTTTGCGATTTGGTAATCACAATCGCTCCAGTGGAATTTGGCCCACCCATTAACACTAGCTGAGCGTTTAGGGAAATCGCTAGCGGTTTGAATCGCTTCCTAAACGCTCAGAAAATCGCTCTAGTGGGTTCCAGCCCTAAAAAAAGAAACTATCATATATATTCCTAATTTATGATGAGTTCAATGAGATGATTATGTGTTGTTTCCATGCAGGCATATGTGTATTACGTGTGCATCCCTAGTTCTCTGATATCTATCCACTACATTCATCAGTTTATTTCAACTCTTTCTTTCTTTCATCATATGTCAATCTTTGTTTTCCCGATCTGGGTCTTCCTTGTGTTTTGCATTTGGGTATAGACCTCTTTATTTTTCATTTCAAACCATATATAGACCAATGTGCCATGACTATCTATCTATCTATCATCTATCTATCCCTCCTTTATGAACTTACTTGAACTTCATTCCTTCCTTACTTCCTTTAATCCATCCATAATCTATCCGATATTTTTACCTATGGATCTACAGCATCTACCTATCAGACAGTCTATCTGCAGAACTGCAAGGACCAGCGTGCACTCCATAGTGAGACTTGTAGTCCCTTCCCTGCTGCAGAGTCACGTGTTGCTGCTGCCTGTTGTCCCTCCAGTGACTGTTAGCAGTGCTGACATATCATCTATTCATTACAGCTAGTGTTGCCCGGATGACAGTAAATCCTTGCAATGAAATATCCTCTCCATAGATTGCTATTGACACGCAATAAGCCGTGAATAGAAATATTTATTCAGCTCTCAAGTGCTACAATTGACAGCTCCAGCAGTCAATAAGCGATTGTGCTTCTTATACCCCCCCCCCCCCCCCCCCCCTCCTCCTTCTGGAAGAGACCCGCACCGTATCTATTAGCAGATGGGAGCCTGGCTCTCTAAACATGACTGCTGCCATATGGCTGGAACATGCTGTGTTTGGGGTATGCGAGGTCTCAATAAGCAGCAACCCTCCTCCTCCATATTGTTAAACTAACCCTAAGGACACAATAGCAAGTCATGCGTGGGACCTGCTGTACCTTCATGGACCTCTCGGTTAAGCACGTGTGCTAGAGTGTAAGCTCTCCGGTCTTCTGCAACCTATTGCACAAGTGTAGCACAACACCATTCATAACACACACAAAATAAATTAACAAAAAAAAACAGATTACTAATTCTTAGTTTCTATATAATGCCTCTCTCTCCAAATGCTGCTAAATCTAGTAGTTCGGCTGTTATTATTTTCGCTGTTGTCTAGGTTAATATTGACATTATTCTCACCATTAGAAATAAAGTGTTCATTTATTTCTAATGGTGAGTACTTCCTAGTAACACAAAAAAAAAAAAAAAAAACTATAAAATTTTGGAAACTAGCATTATAGATAAAAATAACGTTATTTAATTATTGTTACAATTTTAGTATTGTTATTATTATTTTGTAGTGATTGCAATGGTGCTAAAATTAGCAGTATCAAGTGTAATAATAGTAAAACCGGTGGTAATATTAGCAACAGTGCTAGCAGCATTTATTACCAGTAGTAGTTGTATGATAGCCGTTATTATCAGTATTTGTATGATAACAGCCGTTATTATCAACAGTATTTGTAACGGTGATAACAGCCTTTATTACCAGTAGTATTTGTAATAGTGATAACAGCCATTATTATTAGTAATATTTGTAATAGTGATAACGGCAGTTATTATTAGTAATATTTGTAATAGTGATAACAGCAGTTAGAAGTGGCAGACAGTATCAGCATTACTAGGAGAATCGGAAAGAATAAAAATACCAGTAGCAGATTTATAGCACTTTTAGAAGTAGTAGCAGTAGTATTATTATTATTAGCAGTAGTAGTGATGATGATGTCAGCAGGGAGGTAACGATAGAAAACCTGTTTTGCGTGATCAGACATAATTCATAACTTAATTCTCATTCATGCATTCAATAATAACGCTTTACAGTAGCTCTGAAATATTTGGCCTCATTACTGTATACTTCTATTATCGCAGCTCTGGCGTTTACATTAGTTAATACAGAAAGTACTAAATATTACGTACAGCTCTATTCGCGTTGCGTGTTAGAATGAATGAAACATTTTCTGCAATTTTCAGTCGTTTTAGCAGCATAAGTAACGTTATTACTAACAATTACAGCCATAAATAGCAGAGAATAATAATATCAGTAGTAGTATTAGTACAAATAATAATGATAATAATAATAGTAGTATAAAATGAATTAATAATAATAACAATAATAATAATAGTAGTAAATAGTATTAGTGACACAGTCTCCCCGGAGGCGGGCAGCGCCGGGTGCCATCACGTAGTCACTGTATCGGGATTGGGACATTTATAGGGAAACATAAATCGCGGTGGCGAAATGACAGCATCGCTCCTGAATTATTTACCTGTGAATGAAATTGTTCCAAGTTTTCGCTAATGGGCTGAAAGCGTCTGAAATCTCGGCGGCGGATCGTCCCATGAAATGTTAATGCCGGTCAATTGCTGGACAAAGAGGATCGCCTATGAAATATTCATATAGTAATGCGGAGGGTGGGGGGAGAGAATGTCCCCCACTGTCCCACCATCCCAGCGGCTCACTGGCCAGCTATGCGCGCCGACTGCCCGACCAACACAGGCCACTCTGCAGACCAGGCGGTCGCTGGTCATAGTCACAGAACGCACAAGGTGTGTGTGTGTCTTGTGTTTATATATATTACACTTTCTAATTTATTAGTGCCTTGATTATGTTACTTTAGTTTTAATTCAGCCTGCAGAAAAATGAAAATATAGTTAGTCTTTATCTTCTTCATTTTCTCCCAAAGCCGGTTTATACTAGAGAGAATCCTATTTGTAAATCCAAATAAAATATTGAAAACAAATCTCATTGAAGGATCTGTGTGTAACCTGCTGCTTATATTCATTCTGCAGTTCAAAAATTGACTGTAACTGCCCTCAAATCAACGCGCTTGTCTTGCCATTGTAATGGCGCGCCCCTTGTTTTCACTGCACCCTGGGCAGCTGCCTGAGTTTGTTTAGAGTTACACGTCTATCATTCAATAATATGTATTTGATTGTGCATACTGCACACTGAGCTGCAACACAATAAAAAGAAGTGCACAATGTCTTCTTTGTGTGTGACATAAACATTTGTAACTAGTAGGTTATTTGATCCAAGTTCAACGCATTGCAGCCCATTTAAATAGAACAAATAAACAAAATCACAACAAAATACTAGTGACAGCATCAAATTACACATTTAACGCAAACACTTTCCTCTACGCGTAAACCTTTCCTTTATAAGACATATGACATGTGACAGTACAAACCAGTGAGTGCACAGCATTGTAAAGGACATAAGTGTCCTCTATAGACCGACTGCCATGTAGAATATGAAGGCAGAGGATTGCTCCCATGGTGCACTGCGCCTGACTGACACGTTTGATAATGCACAATAAATCTTTGGCAGGAGAGGTTAATACACCTGTCTGAATACATCTTCCTCCTCTCCTATATGCTGAATACATGTCACCGGGCCGGGGATGCCTCTTTCCTGGGGAGGCATGCAGAGGATTGCCTGGCTGGGAGAGCAGGAGGAAGTAGCCATTAATGATTGTCACTATAGATCGTTTAATTAGTAATCATTAGCATAGGAGATGATCTGCTAGAATAGGATCTGCTGCCTGAGTGCATTCTGGTCACTAATGTGCGAATATTCTGCACCTATCTACAGCCTGTGTGCAGCGCCTCCACATACATGAAGCATGCAGCTTTGTTTGAAGGATACAGCAGTGCCTACATATCCCATGATTTGACAAAATACGTTCATATTTAACTAGCTGGAGATTATGAGATGAAATAAGGAATGGACCATAAAGATGCCCGGTCACTTCAAGCCTTCTCCAGGGATAATGTGGACATTTTCTGGGTGTGTGATTAGAAGGTAGAGCTAAAATATTCTAAAGACAAAGAGGCTCCTCCTATTCAATCAACATTTCTCCTGAGTTTTCTCACAGGAGCTAAGTTTTCATCTTTTCCACAAAATACCTTTTCAAGGCTTAGCAATTGAAAAAGTACTAAAATCAGGTAACAACAATGTATTATCAAACGTATTTTGAGTATTTTCTTACAAGCAACGGACAATAGAGTTGCGTTGTATTGCAATTATATTTCTGCGGTATGTTCACATTGGCGCATCGGCCATGCGGTGCGGAGGGTTCTGTAGTGATAATGCACAGCATACTGTGCTTTTGCTGGACAATTTGCTAGGTTTAGGCCTCTTTCACAGCAGGACGTTGCGTTTTGATGCGACATTAAGATCGCAATGCAAATTACAACGCAACGCCCCAAAAAAGTCGCAATGCGACTTAATGCCCCGTTATCGTCGCATACAGTAGAGCATACAGGCAAGGAAAAGTATGCTTCCAAGTAATTACTGAGCATGTGCAAACAGTCTAACGCAGCTAATAACGTGTATAACGCACAGCATGCAGTACTTCTTAATAACGCTACACGTTACACATAAACAAACATGTGCACTGTGAATGTCGCACAGACTTACTATTGCTGTGCGTTAGTCTGCGGTGAAACATTTTCTAACCTGCGACTTTGATGTCGCACTGTGAAAAAGGCCTCACAGCAGCAATGAGGCTGAGTGTTCCCGTGCAGCCGGCGGGAGCGGACAGTGTAGTGTCCACTCCGGTGGTCCGGATGTAGCCCGGGGCAGATGTTACCCTCAAGGCCGGATTTACACATCAGGAGCCTATTGGCACATAAGCTCTGGTGCCCTAAACTCCAAACACAGGACACCACCCTCAAGTCACATGCCCTTTCCTTATTTAATAAAACCACACAAGGTACTGTAGATCTTACCAAAGACAGATAGAGAATATGTGCAGATATTACCAACGACATGATGTATGGCCACCTTAAAGTTAACCTGTAACTTTAAATAATCAAAAAAACAGATACTTACCTCGGGAGGAGGAAGCCTCTGGATCCTAATGAGGCTTCCCTCATCCTCCTTAGCCAGCCCGATCCAGTGCTGACACCCCACAACAATAATAACAATGTCCTGCTCGGGCTGTGAAATAGCTGTGGCCGATCGGGTCCGCTCTACTGCACAGATGCAGACGGCTTGCGCCTGTTCAGTTCACTCCACACCACGTGCAAGTGATTGACAGCAGCGCTTGCGCAGGCGCAGTAGAGGACAACCTCGCGAGGTCGGCCTCTGAACCAGCGGGGACCTCAGGCCGGCGGCTGGGACTAGAGCTGCTGTGAGGGACATTTCAGCTGCAAGGGGCTGGAGGAAGCCCCAAGTAAGTAAATGTCATGTTTTATCTCCATGGATTTTATCTTTGAAGGGGTTCTGTGAAGGGGTCAAAAACGAAAACCGACACTTACCTGGGGCTTCTATCGGCCCCCCTGCAGCTGTCGTGTAGTGTGCCGCCCTTCTACGATCCTCCATTCCCCGCCGCCGGTCCCGGTCTAATTATGCGTCTAACTAGACTGTGGCTGTGCGGCCGTGGCCACGCGCATGCTCACTCCCGCGCGTGTCTTCGAGAGCTTACTGCGCAGGCGCAGTACAAGCCAACTTCGTACTGCGCCTGCGCAGTAAGCTCCCAATGATGCGCGTGGGAAAGAGCACTATTCGTCTAGTATGAAGAACATTGGACCGGGACCGGCGGCGGGGGACGGAGGACCGGAGAAGGACGGCGCAGGACATGACAGCTGCAGGGGGAGGGGGGGGGCTTATAGAAGCCCCGGGTAAGTGTCAATTTTTATTTTTGTAACCCCTCCATAGAACCCCTTTAAGTTGTCCATCTGTAGTCATCCTTCTCCCGGCATTTGACAAGCGGCATTAAACGCTGGGAAAACACACGAAGAGTCCAATGAAACGCCAGGAGAATGCCAGCGTGAAAAAATATAAGGTACAGTCGGGCTATTTCCTAAATCATTGTTACTCCACATTACTACAGCTGGTGTCCCTTTATAAGAGACTATCATTGCCAAGTACCCTCTATTGTAGATAATATCAACTCAAATATGCCTTAAAATGTGTATATTTTAGATGCGCACCTTATCATATATAATAATTAGCAAACTGCTGCGTCCAGCAGTTTGCAGCATCCCTGTGTCCTTGTTATTTTGTTACTGCGCATGTGGGCAGTAACGGACAGTGGAGGGACCAGGGAGCGAGGTGGGCGGGCAGTTGCGTGCGCGCGGCTTGCACGCGCGGTGGTCTTACGCAGCAAGTGTGTGCGCTTGCGCAGTGACTGGCGGCGGCAAAAATTACTAGTATGTATATAAATGCTTTTCAACCCTTTCTTTATGTTTTTAACCACTTCACATCCAGAGTCCAGACCTTGTTTCCCACTTATGGACCAGAGCAGTTTTGACAGTTTAGCTATGTCCTTATTTAATCAGAAATAACGTTATCCCTACTTATGACACATAAATGAAATATATATTGGTTTTTTTCAAGACAAACTAGGCTTTCATTGTATGCCATTTTTCCCTCAAACAATATTGTTTTCTATGAACTTTAATGGGAAAACAAGGAAAAAATAGAAAAAACACATTTCTCAATTTTACCAATTCCAGTTTAAAAATAAAAAGTGCTACTGTAGATAAAAAACACAAATTTTGTTTGGCTATTCTTACCGCTTATCACAAAACTTGGATTGTGTTCCTGTCACAATTTATGGTGAAGATATTTGATTCTGAAATAATGCTACAGAGTGTATATTTCACTCTGAACTGAGAAAATAAAAGTATTTTTAATGGTAAAAATCAATCTCATTAGCTCAGGAAAGTTATATTCCCATTCACCAATTAGTCCTGCATCAGATAGTACCAAAAATGTGCACAGGAGCAAGCCCAATCCTGCACAGCACTGCTTCTGCTACAAGACGTATATCTACTGACTCGTGGCTTAGATGAAGTCACAGAGGACGTACAGTAGATATGCTGTAGTGGTGGATAAAGTGGTTAATTATCTAAAGCATCTATTCAGGCTTATTTATGTATAATTAAGGGAAGGATCACACTGAGTCGCAGACGGTTCTCCACAAGCGTTTTGCTGCACAATAGTGCATTTTGCAAAGCGTTTTAACGTGAGATTTTTTATTACAGTAGTCATTGATTTTGTATTGGAAACTGCATGCGTATTATGGGAAAGCAGTGCAGGCTGCATCGTTTTTTGATGCAATGCAGATTCACATATGCCTTTGCAAAGCACACAGCCACTAAAGACAACCATGATATTCCACACGTAGAGCTGCTCAAATCCGACCCGGATGAAATCCGGATAGTTGTGATTCGGATTTCATCCTGTTAAATTCAAGTCACCTGTGCGGGCTGGGCGTGGGGTTTAATCTTACCTATCATGACGTCTTCTTCGTCTTCTTCGTCCGTCCCTTGGCGCCTCCCACGATGCGGTCCAATCCGGCATCACGTGACTAAAAACACTTCCTCCTTCTGGGTTGAAGGTGGAAGTGTATAGTCACGGGACGCCGGATTGGTCCGCATCGTGGGAGGCGCAAAGGGACGGACGAAGAAGACGGCATGATAGGTAAGATTAAACCCCCCGTCCAGCCCACACAGGTGACTTGAATTTAACAGGATGAAATCCAGATCACAACTATCCAGATTTCATCCAGATCGGATTTGAGCAGCTCTATCCACATGTTTTTTGTATGCGGCAAAATGCTGTGGATTTCAAGTGTGATTCCTGCCTACTATATATTTTTTTTAAAATCCCGGAACTCACAGTATGGACTGACTATGGCAAGTTCAAGCACCCCCTAAAACCAACCAAAATACCCCCGGGGGTATGCGTTGCGTACCATGTGTTGAGCACTTATGGTCCTAAACTTTTTGCGGTGAAGACAGTATACTGAGCCCTTGTTAACTGCACTGGTCCTGAGCTCACTTGACAAAGAATGGGAATTATTCAAGGTGTGTTCTCACTATGCACATTGCGTTGTGCTATGTTGTCATGTGTGAATGCAGCACCCATATAACTGTATGGCCATGGTCTCACCCCTACGTTGTACTACGTAGAACGTTATCTAATTGCACTTTCTACAGTGTGTTTCTGGATAATGTACATGAAAATGCACATGCTACATAGCAACTCATGCTATGAGAATAATGTGTACGTTTGAACATGCAGAGTGTGTTTTGCAGTATGCTCGTATTGTAACACAGACGCTATGCAATGCACACAGTATGAACTTAGCATAAGGCTAGGCTCACAGTAGGAAGTTGTGGTGCTGCATTATAGTCTTATAAAGCAGCTTACCGCTCTGCAATGAGAAGTCTATGCGACGTCCAAAGTGCGACGTTAGCATTGCATTGTCACATGTAGCGTTATGGGAACGCACTGCTGCAGTGCGTTACCTTTAAATGCACACGTTACCAGGTACAGGAAAGCATACTTTTCATTGCATGTATGCTTCACTATACCTATTTTATGCAATGGTAAAGAAGTGTTAAAGGATCACTATCGCAAAAAGAGAAGGCAGTTAAAATCTGACAGAACCAACAGGTTTTGGGCCAGTCCATCTCCTCATGGGAGATTCTCAGGGTTTTTTTTTGTTTTCAACAGCATTTCCTGAAGAGTCTTCCTGACAAAATAGTGTTCAAGTGATTAGGGAGGCTGGCTGGTATCTTACTATTTTGGCAGTTAAACTGCTTTTCAGTAAATGCTGTTGAAAACAAAGAAAACCCTGAGAATCTGAGAAGATGGACTAGTCTGAAACCTGTCGTTTCTGTCAGATTTTAACCTGCCTACTTTCTTGTGATATTGGTCCTTTAACCTCCTGAGTGTTACGCCGCTCAGGAGGTTTTGCCATTTTGTGCCCGCTCCTCCCCCGAAGAGATCCCGCAGCTGAAAACACTCTAGCTAGCACTAGGCTAGCTAGTACTAGTGTTGGGCACCCCCCGATCCCCGCTGGACAGCTCAGATCTTTACAAGGGGGAGGATCGCACATGACGTCATGCGCAAACCCGATCCTCCCCATAGAAAGACTGGAGCTGTGCATGGAGGCTGCGTGATCGCTGGATTCAGGGGGGGGGGGGTAATGTATAAACGGGGGGTTCGGGAGGGATCGCGAAGGATCCAGGGGTGCACAACACTAGTACTAGCTAGACTAGTGCTAGCTAGAGGATTTACAGTCATTTGGAACTAAAAATTTATCAAGGGGGACTCCTGGGGCCACAGAGCGGTATGCCCGACACAGTGTCGGGCATACCGCTAAGGAGGTTAATCTGCGTTACCACTTTTTTGTTGTGTTGCATTGTAATGTTGCGTTGCAACTTTACAACGCAATGTCCTACTGTGAAGCTAGCCTTAGAGTTATAATATTTTCTTCTTATTCACCAGTTAGGGATTAATTTAGAGCCCTGTTCCAGGATTGTAGCTTTTTATTTATTTATTTTTTTTACAAAGATTATTTCTTATTATTATCTTTTTTACAAAGAGTATTTGTAACATATCCTATTATCCAATCACATATTTGTGTGCATTTTACATAAACTATTTTCACATTTTTTATTCTTTGATTACCTGGCTGACTTCAGTTTACAATTCTGTCTTCTGGTGCCAAAATTAAATTCTTCTTGCCTCAAAGAACAGCAAGATCATTAGCTATCCAAATCCCCTCCGATCCCATCTCCTCCCTCATGGGGCAGTCAGGGAGGAACTGGGAGGTGGCACCAGCCAGTACTTTCTTCTAGACTAGAGCACAGAGGTTACCACACCCACTTCCTGCCTATTCAGATGGAGGAAGTGGGGCGGTCAGGTGATGGCTCTGTGCTGGGGAAGCAACTCCAACTCTCATGGCAGCCGCACACTTTCTGAACAGATATCTGGGTTATGAAACTGTTAGGGCCCGTTTCCACTGTACGTGGTGCGATGCGGCTACAGCTGCACTGTAACCAATGCACGACAATGGAACAGTTTCCATTGCGTGTTGGTTGTGCAGAGCAGTGTGGAGTAATCCGAGAATCTGCAGCATGCTACAGATTCTCGCACGGCAGCAATACACTTCCGCATCAGCTCCAATTCACAAATGGAAACGGCCCCTAGAGCTTGTTCACAGTATGAGTGTTTGTGGATTTTTTTTTAAAGCGCTGACAATTTTAGAAATCGCCCTAAAAGCGTTTGTGCAATGATTTACTATGAGAGTGTTCACATATAAGCATTTCGATTTTCAGCAAATTGCAAATGCGCTACACGTACCATTTTCTGAGCGCTTTTGCTATAATGAAAGGTAAAGGAAAAGCACAAAATGCTTGAAAAGCGATTTTTATAGCGATTTCCCAAGAGCTTTTAAGAATTAATACATTGTATTCATTCTTTTCCGGATCGAAGAGTTCACTTCCTGACTTACGTCAGGAAGTGAAAATCGAAATCACTCAACAAAAGTGCTTAGAAAAGCGCTTTTCTAAGCTCAAAGCACAGGGAAAAGTGCTTTGAAAAAAGCTCAATAAATCGCTCTGCAACGCTTGTTCAGCACCTTCAACTCCATTCTCCATCCCCCTCCTCCTCCTCCTTCATCTTGCTTATCAGCTGAAGAATTTGCAACATACTTCACTGATAAAATTGACAAAATCAGAAGTGAATTCTCCATGCGGCCCTCAAATCCCACCTCCACACCTCTCATTGACTGTTCTCTAACTGCCTTCTCTCCACTCTCTGAACACTCTCTTTCCTCTAAAATTGCCAAAGCTAATCTAACCACCTGTTCTTTGGATCCTATTCCCTCCCATTTCATTCCGCAGCTATCCTCATCTCTCTTGCCTGCACTAACAACGCTATTTAACCTCTCCCTCTCTACTGGCATCTTTCCGTCCCCACTCAAAAAAGCTGTTGTGACACCACTACTTAAAAAACCCTCTCTAGATCCTACCACACTTGCCAACTACCGCCCAGTGTCACTTCTCCCATTTGCATCCAAACTACTTGAACGCCATATACATGCAGAATTAAGCCATTATTTATCTGCTAACTACCTACTTGATCAGTTCCAGTCTGGCTTTCGCTCTAACCACTCCACGGAAACAGCCCTTACCAAAGTGGCCAATGACCTTCTTACAGCCAAATCCAAAGGTCAATTTTCCATACTCATCCTTCTTGACCTGTCATCAGCATTTGATACTGTCGACCACACCTTACTCCTACAAATACTTTCAAATGTCGGAATAAAGGGCCTTGCTCTCACATGGTTATCTTCCTACCTCTCTGGAAGGTCCTTCACAGTCTCCTACTCAGATCAGATCTCTTCTCCTCATGCTTTGTCTGTCGGGGTTCCCCAAGGCTCTGTCCTTGGTCCCCTCCTCTTTTCCATCTACATGCATGGTCTTGGTGATTTAATCAACTCATTCGGGTTTCAATACCACCTCTATGCAGACGATACACAACTGTACCTCTCTGCCCCAGACCTTAACTCCCTCCTTAAACGTGTTCCTGACTGCTTGTCTGCTATATCCTCCTTCATGTCCTCTCGCTTCCTAAAACTTAACATGAGTAAAACGGAACTAATAATTTTTCCACCGTCTCTGTCCACCTCCCTGCCTGAAGTAACAATAAATGTTAATAACACTCCCATAACTTCAGTTCCCAAAGCTCGGTGCTTGGGGGTGATATTCGATTCATCTCTCTCTTTTATTCCTCATGTTCACTCCATAACCAGCTCCTGCCATCTCCAACTCAAAAACATATCTCGCATCTGTCCCTTTCTCACTCAAGACACAACTAAAATGTTAATACATGCTCTCATAATTTCTCGTCTGGACTACTGCAACGTACTACTTTGTGGACTACCGTCTAACAAACTGGCCCCGCTCCAGTCAGTACTGAACTCAGCTGCTCGTCTCATTCATCTCTCTTCTCGATCTTCCTCTGCCGACCCTCTTTGTCAAGCTCTTCACTGGCTGCCAATTAACCAGAGGATTCAGTTCAAACTCCTAACCCTAACCTACAAAGCTCTCCACGATCTCTCCCCCCGGTACATATCCTCATTAATCTCCAGATACAAACCCAATCGCAATCTCAGATCGGCACATGATCTTCTGTTGTCCTCCTCTAGAATCAACTCCTCACATTCACGTTTACAAGACTTCGCACGCGCTTCACCCCTCCTCTGGAATGCCCTCCCACAACACATCCGTCACTCGCCAACCTTTGCTACCTTTAAACGCTCTCTAAAAACACACTTGTTCCGACAAGCATATGCTCTACCTTAGGCCACTTCCCTTTGTACTAAGACCAAATTGCACTCCTACTAGGTATCCTAAAACACAAAGCCTCTATATATTTGCTGCATACTACCCCTCCTCTTGTTTCCCCCCATTCCCTTTAGATTGTAAGCTCGCAAGGGCAGGGCTCTCTCCCCCTTTTGTGTCTTGGTAACCATTATACATTTTATTCATCCTGTTAATTTTATCACTGTCATTACCAATTCGATAATTTGTATTTTGTATCATTCTTTGTATTTTGTCACTGATTATGTATCTTGTATATTGGTGTACACCATTGTCTGTATTATTATGTACCCCATGTTTGTTTCTTACTTTGTACAGCGCCACGGAATAAGTTGGCGCTTTATAAATCAATAATAATAATAATAATAATAATAATAATTTCTGATAGCGCTGGCGATTTATAATGGGAACATAGCCTAAGGGCTGGTGCAGACCTAGAGCGCGTCTGAGCGCTTTTGAATTGCTAGCGATTTGAAAAGTGCTTGGCTAATGTAGTTGAATGGAAAGGATCACACCAGAGCGATGTGAATTTTACCCAAATGCAAACTCAGGTCCTGCAGCATTGCTGAAATGATTCAGCCTCAATATTAAAGGGGAACTTCAGCCTATACAAACATACTGTCATCAAGTTACATTAGTTATGTTAATTAGAATAGATAGGTAATATAGTTTCTTACCCACTCTGTTTTAAAAGAACAGGCAAATGTTTGTGATTCATGGGGGCTGCCATCTTTGTCATGGGGGCAGCCATCTTTTTGGTTAAAAGGAGGTGACAAGGAGCAGGAGACACAGTTCCAACTATCCTGTGTCCTGATTACCCCTCCCAGCTGCACACGCTAGGCTTCAACTGTCAAATTCAAAGTGTAAAAAAAAAAAAAAAATTGCACCAAAACAGCAGAATGAGAACAAAATCAGAAATCCCATCATGCTTTGCACAGCATCAGGGGAAAAAAGCCCGGGCAGTTTTCTTCTGTGCAGCTAAAAATGAGGCTTGTATAAGAGAAACAAACTTCTGATGCTGTGAAACTGTTAAAGAAACACAAAGCCTTTTCAGTGCTGCTGAGTCGATTTTTAGTCCGGAGGTTCACTTTAAGTATAGGAGAAGTGGAAAATCGCTCTAAAAAACACCAGAACAGAGCGATTTTCCAATTATTATTATTTTTTTTTTACAAAAGCTGTACATTTCCAGCTATACTGTACAAAAAAAAGAAATCTCTACACCAAATTTCTTCCCAAAATCGCTAGGCATACCTAGAAAATCGCTAGGTATGAAATCACTTTGAAAAATAGCTTAAAAAATGCTTAGAGTTTGCGATTACGGTACTTCTAGCCATAGACTCTGAACAAGCATCTGCAGAGCCAGTGTTTCTGACATTATTGTCAGATCTGATAAGATTAGCTACATGCTTGTTTCTGGTGTGATTCGGACACTACTGCAGCCAAACAGATCAGCAGGACTGCCAGGCAACTGCTATCATTTAAAAATAAATAAATATGGCAGCCACTATATACCTCTCACTTCAGGTTCCCTTTAGGCTGTATTCACAGTGTATTTTAATGTGACGTTAAAGTCGCAACGTGTCTGCGTTAAGAGGTAACGCACTGCAAACCAGTGAGTTACCACAATGCAACATTTTTTTATTGCGACTTTAATGTCGCACTGTGAACGGCCCATAGGATTAGCATTGTAGTGCGGTAAGCTGCGTTATAAGACTTTATAGCGTGTGACCATAACGTCCCATAATGTCCCACTGGACGGTACTGCGCAGTACTGTCCTGTTGACGTCAGCGAGACCACTTGACCCGCGCCGTGGAACGCAGCAGCAGCCGGCCCAGAACCCGTCCTGGCGAGGTCGGCTTTGCCAGCGCAAGGAGACCGGGAGCCACCGGAGCTGCAGCGAGGACGGCTGCAAGGGGCAGGAGGAAGCCACAGGTAAGTGGATCTTTATTATTTTATTTGCTTGGATGTTTCATTTAAGGCCTGGTTCACACTTGCGTTGAAGTGACAAACGGATCTGTGAAAACGGATCACCAGTCGATCGGGTCCGATTTCACTCCATTGCCACTCCGTTTCCTTTCAGCTTCTTCTGCTACATTTACTAGGACTGGTGCACACCAAGAGCATTTCTGAGCGATTTTAAAAAACGACAGCGCTTTGAAAAGCTCTTGGCTAATGTATCTGAATGGGATGGAGCGATTCAGCCTCAATGTTAAGTATAGGAAAGTGGAAAATTGCTCTGAAAAGAGCTAGATCAGAGCGATTTTCCAAGCGTTTTTGTTACAGAAGCTGTTCAGTTAGCAGTACTGTAACAAAAACATAAAAAACGCTTCACCAAAACACTCCAAAAATCTCTAGGCATGTTTAGAAAATCGCTCTGCACATGCCTAGAATCACTCTGAAAAATCACTTCAAAAAGTGTTTGCTATTACGCTAGCGGTTTTTGGTGTGCACTGG
The DNA here is from genome assembly GCF_040937935.1 of Hyperolius riggenbachi. NCBI lineage: Eukaryota > Metazoa > Chordata > Amphibia > Anura > Hyperoliidae > Hyperolius > Hyperolius riggenbachi. The sequence continues at coordinate 105,901,505 of NC_090655.1, forward strand.
GAGCAGATGACAGAGACTGCTATAGCCATGCTCACCAACACATTTAAGTCTTGGTTCTCACATAAATCTGTACATTTCCGGTTCAGTCCAGTCCTGTCCTGTTCTGTGGGTTTTCTGTCAGTTTTATCTGACAGGATTGGAACTGTACACCTTTTATTTGCGAACACACCCATAGGAAACCGAATAAAACTGACAGGACATGTACACATTTTATGTGTGTACACAGCCATAGAAACATATAAAACTGATGCCAACTATCTAAAAATCTGACAGGACTGGACACCTTTTTATGTGTGAACCCAGCCCCATAACATCTTCAGAAGAAATATTTTCTACATCTGTAAATATATTAGTATTATTTATGTATTTTATGCAATCATCCTAAATGAATTGCATGAAAAAAGATCTTTCAGAAAAATGAATGGATCAGCCAGTCGGGGATGTTCGCTTGGTGAATGGAGGGATGATGCAGTCACACACCAGGCTCTGATGATGACGATCCCTTGACATTGACACAATGCTGCCTGCAATAAAAGGCTAGGTGTAGCACAATGCCCTGATGGATGCCTTTGTGCTGCCTTCATCTGGAAAGACAGAGGCTAGCAGGGGCGGCCCAGTGGCAGATAATAATGGACTGGAGGCGAGGAATCACTAATTATCGCCCCAGGCTTCTTGCATGGTAGCTGCTGGTATTGCCAAGCATCTTATCTGACCTTTAATCAGTGCAGGCTCAGCTTACACCCGCCCTAATAGGGGCAGACATTGCTACTTACAGGACTTCGTTTGTAAACACTCTAAATGGCCCAATTAAGAAAAAAATAAACTGAATTAACAGGTTTGTGAAAGTGCTGGAGAGAAAACGTTCCGCAGCCAACCAGGGATCCTGCTTGTCCCTAATCACCTACTATAGGCGGACAGGCAAATCCATACCTTAAAGCACATAACTTCAAGCTTGTTCATCTACAGACAGGGCCAGATAAAGTATGTTACAGGGTAAACATTCTAACGAGATCTCAGGGCCTGGGACATTACTCAAGACGTAATTACAAGATTGAGAGGTAATTGACATAAATTGTGTATGGAAGATGTATTGCCTGCTGTAAAGCGAATTATGGTGATAACAGCTTATCAATTTATGCAATTTGGTCGTGCCAGCGTGATGTGAGGCCCCAGTTATTAAACCAGATGACACTGCTGGCCTGCCAGTGCTCTGAATTTCAATTATGAGAATTTTATCTTGGAGGTATTCATACCTCATTACCCTTAACTCAAACCACCGCAGAGATAGCGATAGATAGATAGATAGATAGATAGATAGATAGATAGATAGATAGATAGATAGATAGATAGATAGATAATATTTCATGTAAAAATCTTACACCGTTTCTGACTATGACGACATTCAACGTGTTCCTTGTTAATCAACGTATATTTTAACTGATATTTTACAACTTGTGTTTCACATTTGGATATAAACCTCTTTATTTTTCATTTTTCGCCGTACATAGACAGATGTGCCATGACTGCGTAGAATTAATATTGTGAATAACAATTATTTATCGTCCACATTTATCAGTTTATTTAGTTGAGTATGTGTTTTTTCTATGTACACATTTTTGTATTAGTGTGCAGTATCTATCTATCTATCTATCTATCTATCTATCTATCTATCTATCTATCTACAGTACCTGTCCGTATACATGTATAAGTTTATTTGGATGATTATGTGTTTCTGGACATGGTTTTTATTAGTATGCATACTCCAGAATTCTATCTGTCTGTCTATCTTTCTTTCTATCTATCATCTATCTATCTATCATCCACATGTATGAGTTTGGTTTGGCTGATGATGTGTCTGTCCCCTAGCAGACGGGTTTACATTGGTTCACTGTATATCCTGCGTATGTGGTGGTGTGTGTATGTTATATTGGTCCTCTGTATATCCTCCTGTGTATGTGGTGGTGTGTGTTATATTGGTCCTCTGTATATCCTCCTGTGTATGTGGTGGTGTGTGTTATATTGGCCCTCTGTATATCCTGTGTATGTGGTGGTGTGTGATATATTGGCCCTCTGTATATCCTGTGTATGTGGTGGTGTGTGATATATTAGTCCTATGAGTATCATATGTATGTGGTGGTGTGTGTTATATTGGTCCTCTGTATATCCTGTGTGTGTATGTTATGTTTGTCCTCTGTATATCCAGTGTTTGTATGTTATATTGGTCCTATGAGTATCCTGTGTATGTGGCGGTGTGTGTTATATTGGTCCTTAGTATATCCTGTGTGTGTATGTTACACTGGTCCTCTGTATATCCTGTGTGTGTGGTGTTTGTATTATATTGGTCCTCTGTGTATGTGGTTTGTGTTATATTGGTCCTTTGTAAATCCTGTGTTTGTGGTGTATGTTATACTGCTCTTCTGTATATCCTGTGTATGCATGTTATGTTGGTCCTCTGTAATATAGCCTGTGTATGTATTTTTATGTTGGTCCTCTATAGTATATCCTGTGTATGTACGTTATAATGGTCCTCTGTATATCCTGTGTATGTATGTTATATTGGTCCTCTATAGTATATCCTGTGTATGTATGTTATACTGCTCTTCTGTATATCCTGTGTATGCATGTTATGTTGGTCCTCTGTAGTATATCCTTCCTGTGCATGTATGCTATACTGGTCCTCTGTATATCCTGTGTATGTATGTATGTTATGTTGGTCCTCCTGTGTATGTGGTGTGTGTGTATGTGCACACTGGTGTCCTCTGTGCTGCCTCTGCCTGACTTTGTAGGGATGTACTCTGGCAGCACAGGAGAGCTGCAGGCTTTGGCTGGGAAGGTTTGCTCAGGCTGTCATTCATGTGCATGTTGTCAGCTGGCAGCCAATGAGCGTGGAGGGCGGAAGAGTCCTGGCTCCCACTCTCTCAGGCCTCCTGGCCGGGTGATTGATGCCCCATTTTGCACAGCGAGCAGCACTAACCAAATGCAAAAAGCACCATCCACTTTAGCCCTTCCTTTTGCTCTTTTTATCCTGCCTCAGGAATTGGAAACAATTGAAGCGAGACCAAGCAGCATTTTTTATCTGCTAACTGCTGATTACAGCTCTGGGCTGGAGCTCCAGCGTGGTGGGAAGTATCAGAGACCATCATGGATCACATAGGGGCTCATCACATCCACCAGAGCCATGCAGAACCTATCAGCTTTGGGATTGACCAGATACTGAACAATCCAGACCAGGGGAGTTGTATGATCTCCAGCAGCAGGCTGCAGGACGCAGACTATGGATTGGGATGCATTGTCAGCAGTGCCTACAACACCATGACGGGCAACTACAGCAATAACAGCACCGGGGGATACAACAACAGTGCCTGCAGCATGGCCTCCTTGACTGGCTCTTACAACATGAACATGGGGATGAACATGAATGGCAACAACCTCAATTCTGCTGGGGTGATTAGGGTTCCTGCACACAGACCTTTGGCTAGCAGCGTGCACCAGCCTATTTCCACTGGAATGCCAACTGTGCCCAGTGTGGGGGCCATGAACAATATGAATAACCTCACAGGGTTAACGTTCCCCTGGATGGAGAGTAATAGGAGGTACACTAAGGACAGGTTCACAGGTAGGTGAGCACAAACTCTGCTTGGCCTCTGTCCTATCTGGGACTGCACAAGATCCTCCCCCGTGCCCTGTCAGCTCTCTCTATTACAGCATGTGTGACTGTATATACTGTGTATAATGCTGACAGCGTTTACATCGTCCAAGCACTACAGGTTATACTAAGTGGGCAAATGGGAAGGCTTTATGGTGGGCCTAAAAATGCCATACTGGGAACATATAATAGTATAATTAATTATAAATAATAATAAGTACTGAACTTTGAAGCTGTATTTGACACACGTGTGTAAATATATATCACACATATAAACACAAAAAAGCACACGCTTTCATTGTTCTGTTTATCACACTGTATGTTATGCTCTTTTTTAAAATATTTTATAAATAAATGAAATGAGTTCCTATCACGTCAGACATATATCAGGTTTTTAGCATTACAAGCTGATAATAACATGTAGTGAAGGATTTGTTTGTGTAAAACGGAAATAAACTTTTGTTGACATATACAAATATTAGTCAGCCAAATTTGAGCTCTGTATTACGTTATTGAATATATAGGCAAGCTTCAATAAAAGCCCTTGGAACTAAATATACAAATAAACAAATACACTCGGAAATGGTACCGACAGTCTCTAGATCCCCTTGTATCTACATATTGCCATAAACAATATAGTTATAAGTTATAAGTGAATGAAAGGCGAAGCTATAGACTGTAATAATAAGAAGGGGACTTAAAAAAAATCTGCTTTTATGGCAGTGAGTTTATCCTTCAACTTCAGTTCAGGCCTACTCTGCCCAAGGTGAGCTACCGGAAATACACCAATAAATCCTAAACCTGGCCTGCATTTCGATTGTATATATATATATATATATATATATATATATATATATATATATATATATATATATATATATATATATATATATATATATATGTATATATTTGTTTGTGATTTGAACTATACATTTCTTCTTTTGAATCCAAATGATTATGAGTGTTCCAGCCTACATAGAATGTCAATGTTCCCAAGGCTTCGGGTATGAATAGGAGAATGCTGAAGCTCATAATATTTTGGTTTCACTGTAAATATTTCCATACACAACTCAGGGCTTCCGGATGTTGCTGTATACAGTCAGCAGATAGAGGCTTTGTGGATGGAAATTACATTCGAATTACCTGTTGTTATATTATGTGTATCATGCTCTTTGGATACAGATGCTATTGGACTAAGAAATACTGTAATATATATATATGTGTGTGTGGGTTAGGGATGGGGTGCATGCTCGGGTCTCTGCTCTGTCTGTGCCATGCTCTGTTACTCCTGCTGCTCATTTTGCTGCCTGCTTTTGCCATCTGTCTCCCACTCCAGTGGCCCTCTCACCCTTCACTGTAACACGCCGTATAGGTCACCCGTACCAGAACAGGACGCCCCCCAAGAAGAAGAAGCCCCGCACATCATTCACCCGCCTGCAGATCTGCGAGCTAGAGAAGAGGTTCCACCGACAGAAGTACCTGGCGTCGGCCGAGAGGGCTGCCCTGGCCAAAGCACTCAAAATGACAGATGCCCAGGTGAAGACCTGGTTCCAGAACAGGAGGACTAAGTGGAGGTAGGTCGCCAGCCAGCCACCAGTGGGGGAGATGAGGTGACATGCAGGTGTGGGGATCACAGGAGACTGATTATTGCACCGAGCTGGGGGTGTTTCTATGAACTTCATTCAGGGCAAATCAAGCTCATAAAATCTTCCAATTGTATGGGAGACTTTTCGTAAATAATTTCGCGTGCAGTGCGAACGTATCAGCATAGCCCTATACCTGTGCATATACATACCGTACTCCGTGTACTCTGATTATACAATGCACATCTAAGAGCACATCAATAGGCAGTCAGTATATCAAGTTATAGCCTATACTAAAAAAAATACTGTAAATTATATAGGAACCATCATTTGAGTCAGTTTGCTTTCCCAGATATTATTATGTATTCATACTGAAGGCACAGTATACTGTAGTAATAATAATAATAATAATAATAATATATATATATGTGTGTGCGTATATATATATGTGTGTATATATACACACTATAGGTACACGTGAGCATTTCACTGTAAAGGTATATTATAACTATACAGTAAAAAAAAAAAAGTACTTACACATGGATTTTTATTTTATTATCTTTTATTACATTTCATAAAGGAATGTAACCAATAAGTACCAGATGTTCAACATTAACTGTCACATATGCCATGCCTCTCACACATAGATGTATAAGGCATATGGTATTATATATATTTAAATGAGTCTCCCTCTCCATTATTTCATATCTGCTTTACAAACAGTAATATTTAGCCATTTAGAAATGTACAATGCTACTGTTACATTCAATGGGCTTGATTCACTAAAGCGTAACAAACTGATATCACGGTTGCACTACCGTTTTGCACACCTTATTCGCGAATTTTCCCCCGAAAACTTTACACACATGGGGCCATATGCAACAGACTTTTTCACCTGAGTTTTCTCCCAGGTGATATTTTTGCAACTTCTAAATAAAATGCCTTTTAAACCACCAGCAAGCAAACAAAAACTCAAAATAATTTTGACAGTACCTTTTCACCTACTTTTTGGTACTTTTTCCACGGCAAAGTGCTAAAATGTTATTTTAAATTGATGAGTGAAAAATTATCTCCTAGGAGAAAACTCAAGAGAAAAAGTGAATTGCATATGGGCCATGATATCAGTTATCACCGTTTAGTGAATCAAGCCCAATATGTGATATGAGATAAATGACAGAGCCCGGGTTTACTAAATTAAGCAACACAAAATAGTAATAAGCGATATGCAATAACTCCCAGCAACCAATCAGGAAAATACATCTGAACTGCTGTGAGCTCAGTATAGTGACTTGTGACTGGCGGCTGCGTGTTCCTGTCCTCTGCACTATTCTCGCTGCGATACAAGCTGCAGAGGTGGGTCAAAGTACATTGGCTGGGATATACTTTTTTAATCAGATATTTACGTGTACTAAACTCACTGGAAAGTCTCTTCCTCAATTCCCAGCCTATATATAGTAATTAAATAAAATAATAATAAATAAAATAATACAGTTAGTATGATAAGATTTCGTCACAGCCGTGTTATATATATATATATATATATCCCTTACCCCATCTATATAATATAGTTACTCAACCCACGTAGACACTCTTGTCGAACTGTGTTCAATAAAACCACCGGGACGTTTAGTGGGCCAAAACGAACCATGTCAATAGTAAAAGCACCTGTATTGCCTACTGTGTAATATTAATTCACACTGTACCATTCAGATGTTTCTATAAGATCGCGCAAAGATAGCGCGCATGGATTGCAATGTGCGTGTGGCCAGACAAACTTTGGCACATTCGTAATATTTGCCACTACTCCCTTCCACCAAGTCTAAACTCATATTAGGCAGCTGTCATAAAGTTCAGAGAGAGTTCACATAGTTTCCCTGCGTGTCTCTGTGTGATTATGTAATGTATATGAAATACAGTGCTATATATATATATATATATATATATATATATATATATATATATATATATATATATATATATATATATATATATATAAAATTTGTCCCCTTGACGTTACAGGTTGTATATTATATTAGGCAATGGTGCTGGTGTACTTTGTATATCAGAGCTAGTAGTGTTGTAGAAGTGCTCGGTGTACTCCATGTGTTTGGTTGTAGTGTAGGCCATATTTAGGTGGCTGTTGTGCGATGGATCTATATTCTGGACTCAGGAGAGGTCAGTGATAGAAGCAGGGCAACTGGTACTGGTGGGTCATGTTCTTCCATAGATTGCCCAGGATTCTGCACAGGCAACAAGATACGTGTGAAGACTTGAAGCAGCTGCTTCTTCTACTCTTTGCTGCTTTTAGATTTTTTTTCCCCTGCAAATTTCCAACCAGTGATGTAATGCTGTCGGGTGAAGCACCTAGGCTCGGCTCTGGGCAGGAAGGGGTTACTGGTGACGTAGCACCCCAATAGACGATAGACTCCAACCACAGAGATCCTGTCAGCTGCTAATGATAGGCATGAAGGTGGGGGTGCCTCCTGGCAGATTTGGGGAGTCCGCTTACAATTACAGCCTCATTATTAGAGCCGATCACATCGGCCTGAACCCCCCCAATTACTTTAGCGCATCTGGGATGTTTAGAGTTCAGATGGAGCCGCAATTAATTGATACAATTAAATGGCTGTTTTTTTTCTCTACTGGTTTATAATTACCAACCTAATTACAGGAGGTAATTAACCCCACGCGTGCTGGGCACACGCATATCATTATAGTTCTCTATCAGTATTGTCGTTTCGGGTGAGATTGTTTAATTTATTGGGTGTTAATTTCATGACGTGCCTGTAATCTACGCAAACGCTGGCTCTGCAGAAAACCCTGAATAGACAGTATATATATATATATATATATATATATATATATATATATATATATATATATATCCTCTTCACAGTACCCACAGCGGACTAGTCGGATAGATTAATGCTTCTAGTAATAATTAAATAGTATGAGGGTTTAGCATTTCCAACCTGTAAATATTTATAACCAGATTAGTGAGGTAGCGATGGTCCATATACCCGTCCTACTCCGCTATTTGCACAATCTAATAGGTACTGCAAACAATATAGTGGTGGTGCACCCACAAAAACATGTATTATTAATATAGTGCATGCGATTTATCTCATTGTCAATCCGGGATTCTCATAGGATTGGACGTCAGAACATTCAATAAAATATGTTTGTAAAAGAAAATAAGAGGGAAAAAACAAAACAAAACAGGATTCTAGAGGGACAGCTCTGAAATCGGAAGGCTGGGTACATGCTCTGAATCCAGGGGTCATAAGGTGGTCGTGGAAATTCTAAGCGACCTCCTCCTTATATTATGCAATACGAGTTAATAGAAGTCACTATATATATCTATATCTATCTATCTATCTATCTATCTATCTATCTATCTATCTATCTAATCTATCTATCTATCTATCTATCTATCTATCTATCTATCTATCTATCTATCTATCTATCTATCTATCTATCTATCTATCTATCTATCTATCTATCTATCTATCTATCTATCTATCTATCTATCTATCTATCTATCTATCTATCTATCTATCTATCTATCTATCTATCTATCTATCTATCTATCTATCTATCTATCTATCTTTCTAGATATATCACTAACATCTTTATGACACTAACTGCTCCTCAGAGGAGCTCACAATCTAATCTCTACCATAGTCATATGCCCGTCATAGCCTACTTTAATATTAATATAATCACATAGTAATGATTCAGTGCAATTGCGTGCTAAAATACGGATATATTAATCCGATAAAGAGTGAATGGATTTAATAATAGTATCGTATTAATTGAGAAAGATAGAACGACAGACAGATAGGATTACTGTGTCATTCTCATTACAATTGCTGCTACTACTACTAACATTGACATCGGGTATTATTATTATTGTGTCTTACGTGAGTACATCACACCCAGGCATGCGCACCTCTATGCAGCGAGCCCCCCACATCACAGGAACAATCTGCAGCAGGAATTAATAAGTGACTCCCCGCACTGGCAGCGAAGTCACAGCGAATAGCGGCGGATTAATAATGTTCGCCAGCGTCGCTGTCACCTGGGAAATCATCTCAGACACCTCGTGCTGTAACCATACAGCTGATGTATGTGTGCGCATCGGCGGCAGAGGGGCTCTGGCTAGGCGATAGTAATAAGGCTCGGGTGTCAGTAATTAGCTGGGTCACATAGGTTTATATGGATATTGACTGCTGCACTCAAACCCCTATGGATGGCCAGGATAGAGTGATCCCATACATAGGAGGATCCACCCTGCTACCATCTGCCATGCACTAAAATTCCAATAATCTTCCTCTCAATAGACTCTTCAAAGTGTCTCCTTAATGGACTGTCACCCTGCCTGGGAACTCCAATCCATAATCCGTGTGCATTACCCACAAACCCGGGGGGGGGGGGGGGGGGGGGGCTAGGGGGTCAGAGCTCTTTCCACTACATCCTATACACCATTATGTAACAGATCTCACCTAGGACTGGCCAGGTGGAAGTATATATATTAAATGTAATAAAGCAGAACATAATGTATCATTTTGACCATTTTGTACCATTATAGTCACGGACAAAACAGTAAATTCAAAATGTGCGCTCATTTAATATTATTCGTCATGCAAAGACATGCTGCAAGTCTCAGAAATCGCTCAGCAAGCATAAGGAATTTAGCTTCAGTCAGTTCAGCCAATCATTGAAGGCTTGGTTCACACATAATCTGTACATTTCCGGTCCAGTCCTCTCCTGTCCATTTCCAATCAGTTTTCCATCAGTTCCGGAAATGTACACCTTTTATGTCTGAATACAGCCATAGAAAACAGTGCAAAAGTGTTGGCAACTGGTAGGACAGGACTGGACACCTTTTTAGCCTAAATGTAATTCTTCTTTGAATACGTTTTTAAACTATAACCAGAGAAGTTTCCTCTCCTCATCTTGTGCGAACTTTGATAAGCAAAAATATATGCTTCAACTGAACACCCTTTTCTGTTTAGGAGACGTTTCGCCGCTGGTGCGGGTGACTTCTTCAGAACTACTCTGCAGGAATAATGGAAAATCTTCCCCCTCAAAAAGCGTCCAATTTGCCAAACTTTAATATTTCCTTGAGAACTTTAGGAACTCTGTTCCCAACACACATCCTCTACCAAAAGTTGTGAAAGGAAAGCCGATGCTCTGAGTGCAGGTTTCCTATTGGCTGCTGCTTGGATGTGTACAGTGAAGACAGTTTGAATTTTTGCCTTCTCAGCTTGGCAGTTCCGCGTACCACCTTCCCCGGGGTATAGTAAGCTGCTCCTGCAGTCACCGCCCTGTTGTAGGGACATTTAGCTTAGCAAAATTCAGGCATAAAATCAATGTCAGCTGGGAGGCTTGTAACGTCTGCAGGGAGCCATTCTTGTTCCTGCTTATAAATATATAGCTGATCTTTATAGTATACCTGGGCTCATGCACTACCACTCCTACCTACACCATGTACTGCAATGCACGTTGTGTACAAAATATGTATATAGGAATACAGCACAGATAGATAGTGAGAAGTTGTCACTATCTATCTGTGCTGTATTCCTATATACATATTTTGTACACATTATTCCTCCAAAGTACAATCTCCCCAGTACACACAATGCATTTTTTTGCATCAAATTGACAGTTGAATTGATTATTTCGACAGGCCTGATCTGATTTCTGTTTGTTTTTCTGGTTGATTTTGGTATAGAAGTTATTGGAAAATTGATCAGAAAAAAACAAACGGAAACCAGATTGGGCATGTCAGAAATAATCGATTACGCCATCAATCTGATGGAAAATTGCACTAGGCATAAACGTACCCTACACAATATTGGAGTGTTTCATAACTTAGACATAGACATCAGTTTCCAGATAAACATCACATCTATTTAAAATGCATTTATTGAAAGTACTTATTTCTCACCATTCAATATTATAATTGAAATATTGATTGTATGTAGATCGGCCATGCTAGCTCGTTTGTGCACCCAATCCTGCCAGTTTGCTCTGAGTAACTAGTCCCCTTGTGCCCCAGTTTCATTTCCACCTGTCTTGCTAAATAAGTACCCAGCAGCAAGGCTACACTTAAACTGCAGCTGTTCTGTGACCATAATATACCAATACACACAGGCAGATTTATTAAAGTGAACCTGAACTCTTGCAAAGGACAGAAGGAAAGCATAGAGAAATGTGCATTGTATGTATTTAGAGAGTTTAACCCCTCTAATCCCCCCTTACTTGTGACTAAGCACAAATTGTATTTTGATCCCTAAGCTGTATCAGCTAACTGCCATAGCAGCTATCTCATTTGTAAACGCAGGATGTTAAGAATATGTCTGATTCCATGAAAGCAGGAAGTAGACAAACTGCAGATTTATTGCAGGATTTGTATCAGCTGTAACAAAGACTTTTTTCCCTTAAGTTAGTGTGATGTTGCTTATCCTAGCAGAGAGGAAGTTCTGAGTTCAGGTCCACTTTAAAAGTGGAGCAAAAGTGGCAAGTTTGTGCAAAGCAGCCAATCAAATTTCAGCATATCTTTCAAGTGGTTTGATTGGTTGCTCTGGAGCTGTGTATCTCAACATTATCACAGCTTATACCCCTTTATGAAAGGTTTGACAAGTACCCCCTATTATAGATTATATTATTTCTAGTACCCCCCCCCCTGCCCCCTTAACCCCCCCCTCCCCCCCCCCCCCCCACACACACACTGCAATATTTGTGTTTAAATTATATTCACACATTCTTTCATGCTTTTCATTAACCAAAATACTTATTTATACACAATTAATTATATTTTAAAACCCCAAACTCAAAGTAGTAGATTGACTATGACAAGTTTAAGTACCGTCTAAAACGAACCCAAGTACCCCCAGGGGTGACTGTACCACATGTTGAGAAACTAGCCTCTAGAGTTCTGCTGCATCTCTGTTTCCAGTTTATATTTATTTTATTTTGTACCAGTATGGATACATTTACCCTAATTATTAATGATACTGAACATTATAAAACAAGAATCATTTGTCATAATAGTCCACCTGTAGATGCTAGGAAAATGTAATGAAAGCTTATACACCAGTAAAAACACAAAGACTGAATACACTAAAAATGGAATTAGACCACATTGCGCAATCAGTGACTACAGAGTAAGAAGAAAATACAACCAACTCACAGCATACAAGAAACACAAAACTTGACACAAAAAGTAAACTTTAAAATGCAATGTTAGAATTTCAACTCAAGATTCAGTAGAGAAAAAAACACACCAAAAGTTACCTGCAGTTTCTGCAAGAGAATATCTGCAAGAGAATACAGCTCTAAAAGCAATCCTAAAATGATTAATACGCTTTGCATTGTGTACATTGTTTCTGCTTATTCTCTTAGTTGTGTTTTTATGCCAGGCATGCACTGTATTTTTTTTCTTTTAACAAATTAAAAATTAAATGTAATAGAAAAACTGACTCTTAAAAATCTGTTAAAATGAGGATATTCCTGATTGATATTTGGCTGATGAGAATGCCTGTGTTTTTGTACAAGTGGTCCTTCCTGAGCAGGGGTGAGGAAAGGGGGCATATGGGTGGTAATGCAGTAGTAAATAAATACACGTTTGAACTGCCTTGGACAGAACACGGCTGGCTGTAGAGTGATTGATTGTAGACAAGATTTTTGCTGAATCTGATATCTACAGGAATGTGTAGACCAGGTAAATTATAGTTATCAGGAAGATATTGATTGTTCACTAAGTGAGCAATGTTTACTTTGTACAGGGCCATGGAATATGTTGGCACTTTATAAAATAAGTACTTAAGTGGACTAGATTTCTCTTTGCATGGGATTCCATACACTGTCCTGATAACTCTATACATTGTAGCAGTGCTGTACTACACAATGGCTGTATTCTTACACAATGTTGATTCAAACAACTACTGAAGTTACCAATATCTGAGCTCAATGGATAGGGCATATTATGTATAAATGAGAAAAGAAAAACATTTTATTTAAAAAAAAAATCCTTTTTTTTAGCATCCAGACAAACGATGATTACTGCCCATCTTTGAAGCATGTCATTGAAGTCTGTTTTTTTTTTTCATGGGGATTCTGGAGAAAAAAAATAAATTAAAAAATGAGCTAAAGATTATACATCACAGTGTATAGAGAATTTATGGCGGGGACATACCCCAAACAGGATTAAAATCACTTAATATTGAGAATACCGGGTAAGCCCCCTCAATAAATTGCCTGTATACTGTTACTGTATATATAATCTACAGATCATTATTTGGATAGACATTTCTCATTGAAATTCGTACACAATGTTAATACTTTGAAGAGTAGATATATAGGTAAAAATGATCAGGTGTCATAAGATACTTATAATTGTGACCCTGGCCTTAGATACAATGCTGCATTCTGCAGGGGATGAGTGGGGTGGGGCTATATACAGTAGAGTAGCAATAGGGGATGCAGAGGCTGCAACCACACCGGGGCCACTAAGGGCCCTCATTTGTCTTTCTTATTAGCTTTTCATTGGTGCTATGCAGGTAATATACACCTCTATATGTGCCATGAATAGCGGTAATCCTTAACAAAGTGTTTTCTTGCTCTAATTACATCTCTTGCACACAGTGCAGCTGTCCATGGAATGTGTTGGGGCTCCAGGGCTTAGGGCCCCATGTAAAATTTGCACGGGGGCCCCTAGCTCCTTAGTTATGCCACTGGTAATATATGAACTAACCCCCATGAATGCTGAGCATGAACACAGATTTATAGTTATACCGTCCACCCTAACTATAAAATCACCACTACTGCAGCAGGAGATAAAGTGATAAGGACAGACGAGGGCAAACTGGGCGTCCTGCCCCTGGGCCTCATAGCAGCTGCTATGGTTGCTTTAGCTGCAGTATTGCTATGTCCCTGTGTAGACTACAGGTGAAACCTGTATCCCTATATACAGTGCAGTGCCAGTGCAGCTGAGCTACAGCACCATCACAGTATTATACAGTATTGCTATGCCCCTGTGTAGACTACAGGTGAGACATGTATCCCTACATACAGTGCAGTGCCAGTGCAGCTGAGCTACAGCACCATCACAGTATTATACAGTATTGCTATGCCCCTGTGTAGACTACAGGTAAAACATGTATCCCAACATAAAGTGCAGTGCCAGTGCAGCTGAGCTACAGCACCATCTCAGTATTATACAGTATTGCTATGCCCCTGTGTAGACTACAGGTGAGACATGTATCCCTATATACAGTGCAGTGCCAGTGCAGCTGGACTACAGCACCATCTCAGTATTATACAGTATTGCTATGCCCCTGTGTAGACTACAGGTGAGACATGTATCCCTATATACAGTGCAGTGCCAGTGCAGCTGGACTACTGCACCATCTCAGTATTATACAGTATTGCTATGCCCCTGTGTAGACTACAGGTGAGACATGTATCCCTATATACAGTGCAGTGCCAGTGCAGCTGTGCTACAGCACCATCTCAGTATTATACAGTATTGCTTTGCCCCTGTGTAGACTACAGGTGAGACATGTATCCCTATATACAGTGCAGTGCCAGTGCAGCTGAGCTACAGCACCATCTCAGTATTATACAGTTTTGCTATGCCCCTGTGTAGACTACAGGTGAGACATGTATCCCTACATACAGTGCAGTGCCAGTGCAGCTGAGCTACAGCACCATCTCAGTATTATACAGTATTGCTATGCCCCTGTGTAGACTACAGGTGAAACCTGTATCCCTACATACAGTACAGTGCCAGTGCTGCTGAGCTACAGCACCATCTCAGTATTATACAGTATTGCTATGCCCCTGTGTAGACTACAGGTGAGACATGTATCCCTACATACAGTGCAGTGCCAGTGTAGCTGAGCTACAGCACCATCTCAGTATTATACAGTATTGCTATGCCCCTGTGTAGACTACAGGTGAGACATGTATCCCTACATACAGTGCAGTGCCAGTGCAGCTGAGCTACAGCACCATCTCAGTATTATACAGTATTGCTATGCCCCTGTGTAGACTACAGGTGAGACATGTATCCCTACATACAGTGCAGTGCCAGTGCAGCTGAACTACAGCACCATCTCAGTATTATACAGTATTGCTATGCCCCTGTGTAGACTACAGGTGAGACATGTATCCCTACATACAGTGCAGTGCCAGTGCAGCTGAGCTACAGCACCATCTCAGTATTATACAGTATTGCTATGCCCCTGTGTAGACTACAGGTGAAACCTGTATCCCTACATACAGTACAGTGCCAGTGCTGCTGAGCTACAGCACCATCACAGTATTATACAGTATTGCTATGCCCCTGTGTAGACTACAGGTGAGACATGTATCCCTACATACAGTGCAGTGCCAGTGCAGCTGAGCTACAGCACCATCTCAGTATTATACAGTATTGCTATGCCCCTGTGTAGACTACAGGTGAAACCTGTATCCCTACATACAGTACAGTGCCAGTGCTGCTGAGCTACAGCACCATCACAGTATTATACAGTATTGCTATGCCCCTGTGTAGACTACAGGTGAGACATGTATCCCTACATACAGTGCAGTGCCAGTGTAGCTGAGCTACAGCACCATCTCAGTATTATACAGTATTGCTATGCCCCTGTGTAGACTACAGGTGAGACATGTATCCCTACATACAGTGCAGTGCCAGTGCAGCTGAGCTACAGCACCATCTCAGTATTATACAGTATTGCTATGCCCCTGTGTAGACTACAGGTGAGACATGTATCCCTACATACAGTGCAGTGCCAGTGCAGCTGAACTACAGCACCATCTCAGTATTATACAGTATTGCTATGCCCCTGTGTAGACTACAGGTAAAACCTGTATCCCTACATAGAGTGCAGTGCCAGTGTAGCTGAGCTACAGCACCATCTCAGTATTATACAGTATTGCTATGCCCCTGTGTAGACTACAAGTGAAACTTGTATCCCTATATACAGTGCATTTGCTAGTGCAGCTGTGCTATTAGGGGCAAATGGGGGCAAATGGGTGAATAAAATGTGTGGGTTTTTTTCAACAGTAGCACATTTTATTTTAAAACTATAATGGCCGAAAATTGAGAAATAATGACTTTTTTCAATTTTTTCTTATTGTGTCCATTAAAATGCATTTAGAATAAAATAATTCTTAGCAAAATGAAAAAGAAAGTCAAATTGGTAGTGAAAAAAACAAGATATAGATCATTTTGTTCTGATTAGTAGTGATAAAGTTATAGGCGAATGAATGGAAGGAACGCTGACAGGTGAAAATTGCTCTGGTCCATAAGGGGAAAAACTCTTAGTGGTGAGGTGGTTAATCATGCGTGTGTATGTAGCTTAAAGGGCCCTTTCACATGGACAGTTGAGTTTAACTGTGTGCTCAGCAGGCAGTTACCTGTACCAAGCAGCAGTGAGCATTTACCAGGCAGCAGTGAACATGAACAGATACCAGGCAGCAGTGAGCAGTTAGGCCTGGTGCACACCAAAAACCGCTAGCAGATCTGCAAAATGCTTGCAGATTTTGAAACGCTTTTTCTTATTTTTCTGTAGAGTTTCAGCTAGCGTTTTGCGGTTTTGTGTAGCGGTTTTGGTGTAGTAGATTTCATGTATTGTTACAGTAAAGCTGTTACTGAACAGCTACTGTAACAAAAAACGCCTGGCAAACCGCTCTGAAGTGCCGTTTTTCAGAGCGGTTTGCGGTTTTCCTATACTTAACATTGAGGCAGAAACGCATCCGCAATCCAAAATCTGCAGCAGCCCGGGAGTATACGTTTCTCCAAACGCCTCCCACTCTGGTGTGCACCAGCCCATTGAAATACATTACCCAAGCGGATCCGCACCCGCAAGCAGATCGCAAACCGCAGCGGAAACGCTCCGGTGTGCACTAGGCCTTTGAGTTTGACAGGCTTTTCACTGCCTATCAACTGCTCATGTGAAAGGGCCCTAAATATGCTAATAATGCCACCCTGCATGCAAATTTAATGCAAATTGTACACATCTTGCAACTGGATCAATGCAAATGGGCGGGAAGTGCATATAGTACCCTTTCACATGAGCAGTTGATAGGCAATAAAAAGACTATCAAACTCTCACAACTGCTTGCTGTTGCTTGGTAACTGATCACTGCTGCCTGTTAACTGCTTACTGAGCACACAGTGCCCATGTGAAACGGCTCTTAATTAACCCAATTTCAAACTGTACACAATTTGCATTAAATTTGCAAGGTAGCCAGAATTATTAGCATCTGATTGGCTATCTCTGATCCCTATGCATGCTGCAGAGGAACTACGTCCGCAGCCACTATATGTATAGTGTAAAGATTGTAGCTTAGTTCCAGTGATCACTATACTATCTGGTGTACAGGCTATAACTTTATTTTTAGATACCTTTGCATAAGATAGTGTTATAGGTGGCTAAAAATAAATGTGAATTTTTCCTGACTAGACTACAGACTATAGACCAGAAATTCGATCTGTAGAACTGGAATGTTTTGGCTACTTTCTGTTGAATGAACCTCTCTAATGACTCTTTCATGTGTCTACTTTCCCATTTTCAAAAATTCTATCATGCTAAGAATTAAAATGCAGTGAAAGGCTGAATAGTAACACTGCTAATAGCATCTGATTGTAAAAAGAAATGTGACTCCATTGATCCCCAGCATGCCACGGTCTTCCTCCAGCCCCATGTGGTGCGTGGGCTTCCTTTCTGGCCACACCGTTCACTTGTCATCTTCCCTGGTAATCTGGCCAGTCACATGCTTCTGCGCATGCCCAACGCACGCCCCTGCCTCACTCATGTGCTGCAGAATGCTCCCTGGGGGTACATGAGTGGCCGAGCTGCACATACGCAAAAGATCATGGCCAAAAGGACGGAGTGGCTGGAGAGCCCACGTAACTCATAGGGCTGAAGGAAGCCCCAGGTACTGTATAAATACACCCATTTCCTTTAAAGCGGAACTGTAGATAGGTATCAAACACACGGTTTAATTAACCTGAGGCTTCTGCAAGCCCCCAGCAGTCGTCCTGTTCCGCGCCGGTCCTCCACGAGCCTCTGTTCTCCATCCGTTCCTCGACTTGTAAGTCGAGGCCAGCGCAGCCCTGCCAAGCGTATCTTATCTTCGTGCTCCCTCTGCAATAGCACTATTGCAGAGGGGAACTTGAAGTAAGGATACGTGTGGCCAGAGCCGCACAGTGGTCCGGCAGCAAAACTGAAAGTAACTGGTGGCGGGAGAACGGAGGATCGTGGAGGACCGGCGCGGGACTGCTGGGGGCTTGCAGAAGCCCCAGGTAAGTGAAACAGTGTGTTTGATACCTATCTACAGTTCCGCTTTAAGTATCGATCAGATGTAATTCACAGCAGAATGTGCATAGCTTAAAGAGATCATTCTCTATTATTTGCAGTTTACACATTATTCAGCAATCTAAATGATTTTACAGAGCAGGCCAGTGAACGATTGACCTCTCCTCTGGAGAGAAAAAGAAAATTCAGTGACTGACAGTTGGAATAAAAAGCTTCAGAAGACAGAAGTCGTGGAGCTCAATGGCTCTTTTGCATAGATAACAACTGGAGTTTCTTAACTCTTCTTGTACTGGAAACAATATTAGACCTATGTCTCTGCTCCTATTGTTTTATTTTTTAGCTGTACAACACATACAAATCATTATATCGTCATTTTTTTTTCGCTTCAATGTCTCTTTAACTACTTATGTGATTACAGACGGTATATCTACGTCCTGCAGGACAGTTCCTTCTCAGGGACATAGATATCCGTCTGTTGCAGCGGACAGCTGCCTCTTGCTTCCATGCTCGCTCCTGTGCGGGTATTTGTCACTGCCTGTTAGATGGATGAATGATTGGGAATGCAGTTCCCATTCATTAATCTAACACCCTATGTCAATGAATGCCGGCATCAAAGAAATACCTGTGTCATTGTAACTTCCGAAGTAACACGTCCACGCATGACTTCCTGTTTGTGTACTGATAGTAAACTAATAGGAAAAAGTGTGTGAT
The DNA here is from genome assembly GCF_040937935.1 of Hyperolius riggenbachi. Classification (NCBI taxonomy): domain Eukaryota; kingdom Metazoa; phylum Chordata; class Amphibia; order Anura; family Hyperoliidae; genus Hyperolius; species Hyperolius riggenbachi. The sequence goes on from NC_090655.1 coordinate 105,920,782, forward strand.
GACATCTTGTGGTCAAATAGTAAAATTACACCTAACTACATTTATTTGAATAAAAAGACCCACACTTACATTTAAAATTCTTCTTTTTGCATAAAAAAAGAATGACAATTAAAAAAAATACACAAATAGTTACCTTAAGGACTGATTTTTTTAATACGTATGCCAAGAGGATATATTACTGTTATTTTCTAATTTATGGGCTTGTAATTAGTGATGGACACAAAACGGAAAAAATGCAGCTTTATTTCCAAATAAAATATTTGCGCCATACATTGTACTAGGGACATATTTTAGACGTTGCAATAACCAGGACAAATGGGCAAATAAAATGTGTGGGTTTTATCCACAGTAGCACGTTTTATTTTAAAACTAAACTGGGGCTTCATCCAGGCCTTGAAGTCCTTCTGGTCCCTCGCCATCATTCCGTGCTGCTCCATTCCTTCGCTGTCTCCCTTCAGGATGAGCACCTGATTAATGTTAACAGAGCAAATTTGTACCGCTGGTGTTTGTGGAAGACAGACATATTGTCAGCTGTCTCAGGTTATGTATCCTCTACTAGGCTTCCTTAATGATGGAAACGATGATGGCTTCCCAATTTAGGCCCTGGGAGATTATGAGCTTAAATAATTAGAATTACCCTACCAACAGTTGATCTGTTTACAATTAAGAGGAAAGGTTAGGCCAGTGTACTTCTGAAGTCTACTCTCGTCTCCACAGTCTTGAGAACATGAAGTTCCAAATTATTGCAGCGGTGCCAACAACTGAACTGGTCGCTCTTCAGACCTGTGACCTGACTCATCTACATTGCATATGAGTCCATCTACACGCTTGTGTCATCTGCAAATTTCAGTGGAAGTGTAGTCACGGTATAGTAGGGGTAGTCAACCCAAGAGAGGTGGAGATCTACTTTAACCCATTACAATCCATCTTACGGTTTCTGGAAAGGCCAAAAAGATTGAGGCCTAGAGTGTCTCCTGCCCAAAGAGGTGGCTGGACATGGTAGAGAGGTTGTTTCATATGTAATAGGAGGTTAAGGTAATACAGCTAACATGAAAGAGAAGAGCTGCTGCACAAGAAAGTTACAAAGGAAAGCAGGGGCTGTGCATCCATGGGAAGGGGCTGCTGCACAAAAAGAGGCCATTGCTATATAAGAAAGGGCTGCCCATAGAAGCGATGCCACAACAACATTGGCCTAGTACTGCCTCTAGATCTTTGCCCAAAATGATTATTAACGATCATCCTTAACTATGACAATCTAGAGCGTGAAGTAAAATCACCAGCGCTAATTGAAAATATTTGGACTTAAACTAATTAACCCTTATTTGTGCTATAGTAGGTCATGAAACAGGCAGTTATATCATTATGTCACACATCCATGAAGCTGGGACTGGGAGCTGTTGCCATGCAGAGCACCAGGGGTGTAACTGGGGGCAGCAGCCCTTGCGACTGAAGGGCGTCCTAGAGGTGTCTGTGTGTGTGTGCGTGTGTGTGTGTGTGGGGGGGGGGGGAACTACTAACCTTAACTTTCTCTGATACTTCAGATCAGGTGTGGTTGTGGTTACACGTGTTATGGGTGTTAAGATCCTGGACAATTGTTCTATGAGCCTTGTAAGATGGGCCCCCAGGCTGTGAGCGTCACCAAGAAGAAGCAAAAGAAAGGGTTGTGAACATTAAGGGGCCCATAAAAGTTTTACTGGAGGCCCCATGCTTTGTAGTTATGCCCCCGCAAGGAGCTATGGGCCCCTGTGCAAGTTTACACGGGGCCCCCCAAGCACTCTCTATATAGCAATTGATACGGCGCACCAAAACCTGCCAAGGATTCCCACAGTGTCAGAGGTGCAAGTTGGGGATGGGAAACAGTTTGTTAACGATTACTTCTATTTAAAGCATCTATAGAAGTGATTATTACCAGCACAGGGCCAATAGAGAGCTAATATTGTGCTTGAGGGAGGGCCCCTCGGGCCCCTCGGACCCAAGAGCCCTGATGCGGTCGCTACCTCTGCAACCCCTATTGCTACGCCACTGCCTGCAGCGCACCTTTTCTTAACATTTTGAATACTGAAATACTGGATGTTGAGAAAAATTAGGCAGATACTGAGCACTCCAGAAACTAGCAGGGACTGCCAGATCACACCTAGAATGGAAGCCAGCCCTGCCACAGCCAGCTGCAGAATCCAACTGAACCAGACTGAGGGCCACACCCAGATCAGGCATCAGAATCAACCAAACTATGGGCCTGATTCACAAAGCGGTGCTAACAGTTAGCACGCTGGTGAAAAGCCCTTTATCACGTCTAAACTCAATTTAGGCATGATAAGTTTAGGTGTGATAAGTTTAGGTGTGATAAGTTTAGGCATGATAAGTTTAAGCACCAACTGGGTTAGCACCGCAGCGCACAGCTGATCAAAAGTTTTGCGCTAGCAAAGTCTGGTGTACTTCGCATAGAGTTTAATGGCGCTGCTTTGCGCGCGATCTAAACTTATCTAAACTTAGCATGCCTAAACTTAGCATGCCTAAACTTATCATGCTTAAACTAATCATGCCTAAACTTATCACGCCTAAACTGGCTTTTTACCAGCGTGGTGCAATGGTTATCACGCCTAAAGTCTCTAACTAGGTTAGCACCGCTTAGTGAATCGAGCCCTATGTATTGTACCCTAAAAAGATAGGTGCTAGGTTATGGAAAATAATGCAAGGATAGAACTATTCTGTATATGGCTAAGCACAGACTCATGAAATTGGCTGTAAATTCAGGCTTGATCAAACTCCAAGCACAATTTTCAGCAGATATTTGTCTCTGGGATGCTTTCTGCTTTCGCTGATGTGACTTTGGCCCTAATTTACCAAATTGCAGTAAAATTGCCATGATTAGAGAGGGCATGGAAAGTTTACCAGTGCTTACGCCACCAATGCAACACGTGTTGCGCACATAAGCGCAACTTGCATTAAATACCCAACGCACGCATTGCTAGTATAAAGCCTGTTGTGCCAATAGCGTAACACATCTTATAGAAGCAACATGCATACAACATGCATGCTGCTTCTATAAAATGTGGTACACTATTGGCACAACAGGCTGAGATACCAAAGTACGCCCCTGCTCCATCCCTCCCACCCCAGCCGTCACACACTGACTGCTATTAGACCAGGACTTTTCAATGTTTTCACTCATTGTACCACTTTTCTCACCTGAAAAATTTGAAGTACCACCAGTGTGCCGGCACAATAGATCTGACCAGATCAGGCTCGGATGTTTCCAGAGGAGCCCGAGCGGAGAGCCGCTACCACGCATACACTCACACCAACAAGGAGATCTTTGAGGGGGTCCAGTGCTGGATCCCCTTTACTAAGGAGGAAGGGGGACTTTTTTCCCGGGGCACTTTTTTCTTACAGGTACACTTTAATAAAGGGGGGGGGGGCATATGGTAGGGGAATAGCAGGAGGCATTGGTGGGGAGGCAGAGGAGCGAGTGAGGGGTAGCCAAACTTTGTGGAGGCAGGACGGGACTAGGACAAGCGGCAGGTGGGCAATTAAGTAGCAGACAAACTTGGAATGTACCACCTGGCCAACAGCAAAGTACCACTGGTGGTACGCGTACCACAGGTTGAAAAGCCCTGTATTAGATTAAGAGGTGCCCCAGGGCTCCCAACACCTTAATCTCTAGTTATCTGGCTTGCAGTACTGCCATGTATCCCCTTTTCTCATTTCTCTTTGCTTCAAACACAATAAGAATGATAGCTGAGGGAGTTGTGCGCCCCCTCCTACACTTCGCCCTGAGGCTGGAGCCTCCCTCGCCTTTGCCTCGGCACGGCCCTGGTCCTATGGGAGAAAGGCGCTTTACTAATGTGTTGTCGTGTACAAAATGCAAGTTACGCTATGTGCACAACACATGCTACTTGTGGAAGCACTGGTAACATTGTCATGCGCTATCTGTGCTTTGCAATTTTACAGTAGTTTTGTGAATCAAGACCAATATCACATGACCAACAGCATCCCCAAGACAAATCACTGCTGCAGATTATTCTTTCTAGCAATTTTCTGCTGGAAATTCTTTTCTCTGGGGAATTAGTGTTTCCAGGTACTTAGCTTCAAATCATTCTTAATTGAGAGTTTTGATGAAGGATATATTTTCTATAGAAAAGCATTTGCTGCAGAAAATTGCTGGGAATAAGGACTTGTTGCTACTAGGAAGAAACATGCCCATTTTCTGTAGTGCCCTGAAGGGGCAGATCCCCAGAGATCCCAGGTGCACAAGGTTCTCTATAGGAACGCCTTGTTCCCACCAGTGGGTTTATGTTCTTGCTACAACACAAATCTATTGCTGTCCAGATGTTTAGAGATAGATGGATGCAGTTAAATTGGACCTGAACTCTTCCACAGGACAGAAGGAAAACACAGAGAAATGCATCCTGTATGTATTTAGAGAGTTTAGCCTGCCTAATTCCCCATTATCTGTGTCTAATCAATTGTAATTTGATCTCTTAGCTGTGTCAGCTGGCTGCCTCAGCAGAGTGGTTAATTTGTTAACACAGGATGTTAACCCTATGCCTGCTTCCAAGAAAGCAGGAAGTAGACACACAGCAGATGTATTGCAGGATTTGTATCAGCTGTAACAGAGAAATGTTTTTCTTTAAAAGTTTTTATGCTGTTGCTTAACTTTTAGAGCAGAGAGGAAGTTCTGCGTTCAGGTCTGCTTTAAGTGCAAATGACTGATATAGGCTGGTACACATTTATTTGTGACTGTCATCATCACACTGACAGGTCTGAGGCTGAAAATAAATTATTTATTCTGGGGCCAATAAATCAACAGTCAACAATGTCAGGTTAATCTAACGCATATCAGCCTATGCAAAGTTGCCTGTGTAACCTATTTGATAAATGTAACTTACAGCACCTTCAAATAAGACTATTTGCATGTTCCAGTCATCACATGCGTTATTACTACAGACAGCTATATACGTGTCAAGGCTCTGCTCTTTATTAGAATCTAGACAGCAATTGCAAAGCTATTTTAGTTGACATATTTGCAATGAGAATGACATGTTCTTGTTCTACCTCCAGAAGACAGACAGCAGAAGAGCGAGAGGCGGAAAGACAACAAGCCAACCGGATATTAATGCAACTTCAGCAAGAAGCATTTCAGAAGTCTATAAACCAGCCTCTCCAGCCGGATCCCATCTGCATTCATAACTCTTCCCTCTTCGCCCTGCAGAACCTCCAGCCTTGGTCAGATGACACTTCCAAAATTACCAGTGTCACCTCTGTGGCCTCAGCCTGCGAATGAGCAGGGTCTGGGAGTAACACATTAAGGAGGAAACAGACTGGTTCAAATGTATAATTTGGACTTTTTTCTCAACAGAGATTCTTATGAAACCACAAGATATGGCTTATGAACGTAATTCCAACCCCCAGTCTTCAAAGTCTGTACTTTGTCATGTAAAGCTTCCACTCCTCATTTGGATAATGACCACATTGTGCTTACAATGGCAACTCGTGCCCCTCAATTATCTGATGGCCTCTGTTCCTGACACCAAGTTATAAGGACACAATTCTTAGAAATAAATAATGTCATAATAGCAGGTTATTTCAGAAACAGTCAAGGATTCATGCCTATGTTGTTCAGGATACACCCTCAGTTTCATTCTTACCTTGGGCAAAACACAGGCTATTTGACAGGAGAGCCTTGCCAGTTGGTAGACCTTCAGCTCAGCACCATATGGGATTGAATGATAACAGTGAAAAAGCTGGTTCTTTATCTGATCCTGCCAAAATTATCTATATTTATCAACATCCATGTAATGTCGGTGGGTACATTTGGTTTTGTTTGGTTTTAAATGATTGTTCTTAGTGTCCACTAATGATACAATCTTTTTTGTACAATCTTACCATTTCTATGTAATATGAAAATGTACCTAAAATATCCATTCAAAGTATATTCACTCAGTTTAGATTTGGTAATTGGACAAAAACATTTGTGTCGTTAATGAGCACCTTAACCCATCTAAGACAACAGACAGATCCTTTGGTTTGTGTAGCTCTACAATAGGCACCAAGAGACATGTAAAAATGTCTCATGATGAAAGTAGGCTGAACAGAACATTTTTGACTCGGAGAGGAGGCAATCTCACATCTAATGGTAGGATAGATGCCTGCTTGTCAAATGCTCTTGAGCAGTAGGGATTGTTTAGGTAGAAGACTGTTTCACATTGCTCATTGGTTCTTCTGATGAATTAGCAGCAGTAGGTTCTGTGTGCACTTCTGAAACCCCCTCACCTTTGGAACAACATAAACATACTGAACGTTCATGATTGGGGAGACCTGGTCCAGACGCACACCTGAGATTAGCCAGACAGTGCCTGCCTATCACTTTGCATTTTTATGTCTATAATAGAACAGGTACTTAAATCAATTAATTATTGAAAGTAATTAGTAAGAACTGCACTTGCGAAGAACCACCAGCAATGGATGGGAATAATGTCCCTGTTTCGCTGACTGAGTGACCATAGAAACACTCTCACACTCTGTCATCCATCTGGTTCATCAATTCTGGTTCACCGTGATTGCAAGTTTCTAATTACATTTTTAATAAAAGGTATCAGCACATTTTTACGCACCTTTCTCCTCTTCCACTTCTACAGTTGTCAATATTACCTGAAGAAGGGGACTGCCCAATCTAGCTGACCTGCTATTGATAGCTGTCTATTTTTAATGGAGTTGAATGTCCTTTATGGGACTTGGACTAATTTCTGAACTTGGACTGTGTTATATCCGTTGTTAGCATCAGCAACAGCTGAATCAATGGCACTTATTGTTGTTTATGTTACCCACACGTCTATAGAATCTTCATAAAGACAATGTGTTCTGTACCTCTCAAACCTATTGAAAACTGCAGTGAAAAAGGATCAATTCTTACTGGTTGCTATAAGTGGAAAAGCAATAGGGGATGCAGAGGTTGAGTCTGCACCAGGGCCTCAAGACCAGAGGGGCCCACCAGGGGCCCTCCTTTATCCATCATTTTAGCTTTTCATTGGTGCTTTGCTGGTGATCACCTCTATCTGTGCATTGAATACTGCTAATCATTAACAAATGGTTACCCTCCTCTGATTGCACCTCTTAAGGTGGCCATACACTGGTTGATTTGCCATCAGATCGACCAACAGATAGATCCCTCTCTGATCGAATCTGATCAGAGAGGGATTGTATGGCTGCCTTTACTGCAAACAGATTGTGAGTCGATTTCAACATGAAATCGATTCACCATCTGTGAAGCTGCCGCTGCTGCTGTCCGCCCTGCATACATTACCTGATCCGGCCGGTGCGAGTCCCCCGGTCTCCGCTGTCTTCTTCACCGCGCTCGGCTCCAGGGCTCCAGCATCACTTTCTGTCTGGGGAAGTTTAAACAGTAGAGGGCACTCTACTGTTTAAACTTCCTGCCGGGACAGGAAGTAGTGAAGCCAGCCGGACTCGGAGCCCAGCGGAGAAGAAGCAGCGGTGACAGCGGGGACACACGCCAGTGGAACAAGTAATGTATTGCGTTGGTCGTCGGACATTCGAAAGCAGATATCGACGCACTCCCGAAATGCCGGCGATCAAGCTAAATCTTCCACACGGACAGGAACGTCGGGAATCGACGGGAACGATCGATTTTGGTCGGAAATCGATTGTTCGGTCAACGTTTGCGCAATGATTTCACAGCAGATTCGATCACAGTGATCGAATCTGCTGTATATTTGCGGGAATATTGTCAGGTGTATGGGCCCCTTTACACTGAAGATGACCTTGGAAGGTTTTGAGGCTCCATACCATTAAAGTGCTTGGTGGCCCAGCTAAAACTCGCACTGGAGCTCCTGGCTCTTTAGCTGTACCACTGATTGCTATGATTTAATTGCTTTAATACTAAATTTGTGGCTCTTCAATTAACGTGGCCCATAATGAAATGATATGAAATTACATTGCCTAAACAGACATGCCTGTATGGGTAGAAATAACCTTTTGCAATTATATTTTGCCACGGCAGGGCCCTCAGATGTGTAGATATCTCTAGGAAATATCATGTTTTTATAATCTTGGTTTCTATTAAGCATACCTTAATTTGTCACAAACTATGGTTTAGAAGCACTTTGGCCACTGGACGGTGTTTGCGCCACATCTGTAACCCCTGTATTAATACATAACTGTGTAATACTGTATTAATACTGTGCTTTGAGATGACTATCGAGAATTTCGAGATAACGTCAGATGTGAACACAGATGAGTACACATTACCGTGTTTAACTTGCACTCAGCATGCCTGAATAGAACATGCAGCTTCTGTGTGCCTTTAGCAGAAGATAAACATAGTAATCTGTGTGCACTTGTGTTGACAATAGAGATCAACTAATAAGACCCATGGCAAGTGTTCCCAAATGGCAAAACAGAGCAAAAACAGTCCATCTGCAAATCTTTATGTACCCTATGAATTAAGGGACTATTTATGAAAGTATCAAATTCCTTGTCCAGCTGAAGTTTACTTTAACCCAATGGCCTCCCCCTTTCCAATGGACTATCAATAACAACCTTTTAAATACCCTGATTTGTCAGAAAACTGTTGCTGGCCCTTGAATTTTCTTCTGTATGAGCCTGTAGGGGGAGGAGTAGTGAGTGGAGTCGTGGAGAAGCTCCTGCCTACCACTCCTCCAATCTGGGCACTGGGGAGAATATCTTTGAGCGCTTCTACCCCTTCTTGTTGGATGAGGGTTGCTCAGCAGGTGTTGGGGTGTGGTTCCGGTGGCAGGCTCTCCATGAGGCTGATATGGAAAGCCTGCCTGTTGTGACCACTGTTTTTTACAGTAAATCAAGATATTTCAAAAAAGAGAATGAACTCCGCTATCCTCCCCTGTGAATATTGCCCAATTACTCTGAAATACAGGTGAGATCTGCTTCTAAATCATTATGTGTAAAGATCTGAGGCTTCTCCAAGGAATTTGAAAATGTGAAAAATGCAACTCAGAGGAGCACTCCTTTAGATGGATGCATCTCACATTCACATACCATCCATACAGTATAATTACGCCTGGATTTATAATAATTAATTAGCACTTGTGAAGGTGTAAGATAAGTGGAATGGCATCAGAGTCCAGTGGTGTCATTGGTAAGCAACTTCATAAGGCAATAAAAAACAAGCTCTGATTCCGAACAATTACTTCTATATAGGTGACGTCCTCAAATTTGTCAAAAATGACCCTACCTAATAAAAGCCCTAGGATCTGCATCCATGTGTCAGGGGCCAAGCGTACAGGCGTGGAGGCGGGGCCATTACCATAGCCGTGTGTGCTGGTGGTCATTCTAGCACCCAGTTTTTTAAACGGGCCTAAATGACTAGTATTATTATAACTAATCTTTTATATAATGCTGACATTTTCCATAGTGCTCTACAGAGTATATAGCCAAAGCACTAAATGTCCATCCCAGGGGATCACAGTCTAATCCCTATCTTAGTTCTAATCATTGTCTGATGTCTTTACCATAGTCTAAGTACAAATTTTGTGAGGAATCATTTCACTTATCAGTAAGTTTTTGGAATGGAGGAAATTGGAGTGTTCCTGAAGAAAAGCCATTTCTCAGAAGACCCAGGATTCATCACTGTGATGCTGTGCAGAGTAAGCTGTAAGGCATTCAATCCCCACCGCTATCCAGGACCACTACCCATTGAGTAGTACTCCTACTAGCTGGCTCCACCTTGCTCTCTGGGCTTCTGCATAGAACGCTTTGGGTGCTTCTCTGAGCTGCACACTAGGCTTTGCTTACATATCCATTTCACTTGCTAATCAGCGGGCTTCTGCATGTGTTTAGGGTCCCTGTGGTGAGGTTAGTTTACTCTCCTATGCATATTTTTAAGGAGAATTAAGTAAACAGGGAGAAATTGGCATAAAAAGTTTGCATTTTTTACTTTTTCAAATTCCTTGAAGTAACTTTGGTTATTTTTTTATTAGTAAAATGAAGGTATTAACAATTTTTGTTTTGGGAACCTGAGAGCATTATTGATTGTCTACTGGGAGAGGGAGAAAATGATCGGATGAATAAACACATCGGGTAGATGGGGGCTTTAAGCACTTTGCCCTTGACATTGCTCTACACTTGTTTGTATTATCAACTTTATTGGTATTTATGATGCAGTGATGTTTAAAATGCAAATTAAGTGTGATATCATCAAAATGTTCTAAAAATGGTGCAGCTTTGGTTTAGCTGACCCCTTTCAACATTAACAGGGCATAGGGGCTGCAAAATTGCAATGTTAAGGCAGCATTCTTGTATCTATCCACTAGAGGGCACTCTCACAATATAAACAAATCAAGTTATTTGTTATGCTGTTTTTACATTTGTTGAAAGTTCTGTATACTTTTTACAGTAGTCCATCTGTGGTCTATTAGCATGCAAGTTGAAGCATTATTACAGAGTTGAAGAGTGTGGACAGTTTTATTTAAGCTGTCACTACTTCCTAGTCCCTCTAAAGCCCTGCTCTACACCATTCAATCCCAGGCGCGATCGATCTCTGGCTGTTAAGGCACTCATCTATAAAATATATCATATCCTGTGGATCTAAATCACTTAAATTATGATTTATAATTTTATTATTTTAATTTTGCTCTAGTTCCCATGTCTATACTGGCATATGACAATACACAATAAAGTGATCAGTTAAACTAAAATATCTTAAAAGGACCACTATTGCAACAATAAAAGTAAAAATTTTAATGCATGTGTATACAATGTACATTTGTTCCAGAGTAAAATGAAATTAACTATAAATGTATTTTTTTTACATCGCCGTCACTAAGGCCCGGTTCACATTAGCGGTTGTTTGCCAAACGGACCGGATGACCTGACCGGATCCGGACCGGATCCGGATCGGAACCGTACGGTTCTGATCCGGATCCGATCCGGATCCGGTCAGGTTGCATCAGGATGCGATCCGGATCCGTTTGGCAAAGTTAACGTAAAAAAAAAAAAAATGTTGGGGTCTGGGAGGTCAGCAGAAGGGGGACCTGTGGAATCAGGCCCTCTGCTGTTTAGCACTCACCTCCACCTCCGACATGCTGCCAACATCCTGCCAACACCTCCAGCTCGTGCTTCTCCACTCCAAAATGCTTGCCCATGTGTCCCCAGCCAATATCGCCGCAAAAATCCGCATAGGAAGTGGGGTAGAACATCCGGATTTCTCAGCCAGTGTGTTGTGCGGCCTCCGGTTCCCATTTGTTTGTATTGGCCGGATGGTGCAGTCCGGCTCCGCCCCGGATACGGCTGCCGGAGGGGCCGGATGAAAAAATAGCGCATGTTGGAACGGAGGCCGGAGTCCGGATCCGGCCCTGATCCGGTCCGGCTCCGGTTCTGCAGAACGGACCCATGTGAACGGACGCATAGGCTTTAATTGCTATGCCGTGCGTCCGTTCCGTCCGTTCTGCAGGCGGTGCGGCTCCGGCACGGCGATTCCGGAGGGCCACCGCAAGTGTGAACCGGGCCTTACAGTAGCTAGTAAAAATGTAACAAATCTGACAGGTTTTGAACTTGTTAATCTTCTCGTGGAGGATTCTCAGTATTTCTTTATTCTTCACAAAGGCACTCCATAGAAATGATCTACACAAAGATGTTGGCCACCCTCCTTACCCGCTTGCACACTGTTTTGGCAGTTGGACTGAGCAACTGTCATTCAGTAAGTGCTTTTGAAAACAAAGAAAACCCTGAAACTCCCCCGTGTGGAAATGGACTTGTCCAAAACCTGTCAGATATGTCAGATTTTTACATACTGTTTTAAGTGACATCGATGTAGGCAAAAAATAATTTATAGTTCATTTTACTCTGGAACAAATGTACATTTTATACATTTGCATACACATAGGTTTTACATTTGAGATTTGTTAACAATAGTGGTCACTCCTTTAACGATGGAAAATCACCCTGACAAAATAAAGGCAAGAACATAAATAAGTTGATCAAGGGATAAACATAGAATAAAGGCTAAAAGGAATATCACACTTCTTTAAAATATGTGATAGACTAAGATATTCTATTCCATGTATAATTCATAGGCAAGTCATTTCATAGTATTTTGTTATCAAAAACAAATCTTCCATTTCAACATACAGCAGTTATGTTTGATTGGTCAAATTCCAAGATGTATACATTGTCTTAAAATTAGCACGCAATTTAAACCAATTCAGAATTCTTAGCATTTCATTGGCCAACTTTAATTGTGACGCTGGTACTAACTGTGTAATTATAGCAAAGGCAAACCTTTCACAATAGCATGTATTTCGAACATGCTAACATTTACAACCCTATTACCTGCAAAACAGGATACAGAAAACAATCTGAAATGAAAGTTTATCCCAGGTACATGTGTAAATGCAAAATTAAAAGCTTTACCCCTTTTGTGAGATAAAAAAGATGGAAATCGGTTAAAAAAAAAGGGTACTACTACCTTATTAATTTAGTGGTAGTGTTAGGGCTCGATTCACAAAGCGGTGCTAACCTAGTTAGCACACCTAAAGGCTTTGGGCAAATTAGCACGTGAAAAGCTCTTTTAGGCGTGCTAAGGGGCTTTTCACAGGCGTGCTAACAGTTAGCACCGCTTTGTGAATCAAGCCCTTAGTGGTCACATCACATGATGAGCACTGCCTCATTTCCCTGGTCATCTGCCACTAACTTCTTAGCCTAAAGGTATTGGAGGGAGAGGAGTGGGAGGAGAGAGTCATGTCTCAGATCTTTATGATGCTACTTATTGAAATCCCAAGGAATAAAGAGGGTGGACTGGACTACTAAATGATTTGACCTACTAAATTATGGTATTTATGTATTTTTCAATCAAGCAAAGATTTACATGACGTACAGAGGGCAGATTACTACATAGGCTGCTGTCTTTACTTGACACTACAGATTGTAGCATGCAATCCCAGTCTTACCCTTCCTACAATATAAGCAGCCGGTACTGATTCTGCTATGGGTATTTCAGCTGGTATACAAGAGAAAATGGAGAACTATACTAGGAAACTATAAAAATAGGGCTGTTTTTACCTATGACATATACAAATATAGATTAAATGGATATTTCCAACTAGCTTGGGGAATTTATTATAAGTTTTGGCTGACACTATTGAACAATATACACTTTATAATTTGTTTTGCATAATCTCTCCAGGTATGGAATTAAATGTGGATCCTGTAAGCAGGCAAAGCACATTTTAAAATTAAGCATCTGTGATTATTATACTTCTTTATAGCGATGAGCTGCAATTTTGCGTTTTCGTAATTATGACATGAAATTGTAATTCGTAATGATCAAAAAATGTTAATTTCATGTTGTAATTTTGTGTTAAATTGTAATTTTGTGTTACTCGTGATTTCTTGTAAAATAAGAAAATTACACCAAATTATGGGTAACACAAAATCATAATTTCGTGTTTTACATGAAAATTCATCCCCCAAAATACTGGTAATTACAAAAAGTATTAGTCATTATGAAAATGTAATCACAAAAATGATAATAATTACAATAACGATTGTAAGTACGAAAAACGTGTGTATGGTCATAATTATGTTGCATCATTATTTGTGATTATGATTCTTCCATTACGATTGTAGTCATAATCATGAAAATTAGAGAAATTGTAATTAGCACATTACAATCATCACTACTTCTTTATAAAAGAAACGGACCTATAAGCAAACCACTCATTGTAAGCACATTCATCGTACCAAAAAATAAAAGTGATAAAAAATACATTTTCTAAAACATAAATCAGTTTATGTCTGTTATCCAATCTGAAACAACAATAGTCTTTTTTAAAGTGACACTGAAGCGGAAAAAAATACCTTATGATATAATTAATTGTATGTGCAGTATGGATAATTAATACAACATTAGCAGCAAAGAAAAGAGTCTCATTTATATTTTCAGTTATATAGATTTTTTTTTTTTATAACATTGCATCGTTCTGTCTTATTAGCAATTACAAACCACACTCTGCATTTTAAACTATGAAACAGAGCAGAGCTAATTACCCTTTGAACTCCCCTGCAGTAAAACCTTATCTAAATATGTCTCTGACTGCTTCTTTGTTGTATAAGTTCTTCAGAAAATAGGACTTTCTCTGACCAAGTTGGTCGGACAGCTCAGAAAAGCTTCTTTTGCATTGATAACAACTGAAGTTTTTTTTAACTCTTCCTGTACTGGAAACAATATGAGACCCGTTACTTTGCTACTAATGCTTTATTTCTTAGCTGCACTACACATGCAGTGCATTAGTTCATACGTTTATTTTCACTTCAGATTCCTTTTAAAGGATAAAAAATACAAACAGAAACTGTATTTTCTACTGCCAAATTTAATTTAACAACTGAAATCTGATTGGTTGCTCTGAGCAGCTATTCTTTTGCTCTCAGTCCTTGCACTGTTCTTGATAATGTTGCCCCACTCTGTTTTAAATAAGCTTTTTTTAAGGTACTTACAGACGCTGTCAGATAGTTTAGAATTTCAGTATTCACATGTAATGGCATTTTTTAAAACAAGAAGATGTAAACCAATGTGTTCCCCAAACCTGTCGCAAAATCCCAGCAATGGTGTAATTCAATTTTAGGGATATCCACATTGTTAAGATACTAACCACCCCAACTGGTCATTTCTGAGGCTTCCAGCCAAACATGCCATGCTGTTAGGACTTGAGGACATGTTTGGGAAACACTGGTGTAAGTTATGAACTTGGCACTTAGCAAGTGCGTGTATATATGAATTAATCATGTGGCCAAAGGTCTTTGATGTTCACATGGACTTCTTGCTGCAGAGCATATTGCTGTGGGCAAACACACTTATGAAGTTGGGGGATTTTGGAACTTGGACATCCCGGCACAGAAATCGTTAATGGATAAGATTTTATACTCCCTGTCTGGCGCAAGAAGACTGGGGAGCTGTATTGAAAGCAACCACATCTTGTATGTGTGTTATTTTTATTTATTTGTATCTTTATTTGACAGTATCACTCGACAGACTATTTATGTGTTATGTACATTCAATTTTCATTGCAATTTACAAAGTGAAATTTAATAACTGCATCAACTCTGTGTTGTCAACACTCTGTAAATAAAATTAATTTCTTTTTTTTCAGTTCTGGTTTCTGTACTTTATTCTTTGTACTATTCCAGAAGTGCAATCAAGTTATGGCTCTTTGGAATGATATATATATATATATATATATATATATATATATATATATATATATATATATATTGTATATATATATACTGTATATATATTATTCTCTCACTCATTTTATCTATTATCTCCAGTGCCGAGAAAGAAATATTTTTTTTCTATCATACAAATATTAAATATTATATATGCATATTTAGAAAGCAAACGGTGCCCCCCCCCCCCCCCCTCACCCCAAAGTCCAGAGCTAAAAGCTCACTTTCATGAAGCAGGCGATTTGAGCACTCACAGTGCTTCAGGAGAATGGGCACCATAGATATCAGCAAAGAGTGTGTTTAGCGGCAAAAGCCGGCGTAGATATTGACAGATATAGTGGTAGTAGTGTTGGGTTGGTTAGGTTTAGACATTGATAGGGGAATGGTTCAAGTGAGAATAGGTTTAGGTTTATTGATAGTAAAGTATGAAGTATTGTTATAAAGTATTGGTTAAAATAACTGATATCCTACTATTTTACTTTATGCCCTCCACGTACCCTCCACTCTGCCAGTAAGATGAATGTGGTTATTCCCAGGATGCACTTAACATTTAATGCTCGGGCCTTTTCCTATGCAGCCCCTACTCTTTGAAACTCGCTTCAACAGTCAGTGCGAGAGGCTGCTTCTCTGAACAGCTTTGGGCCCTTTCACACCAGAGGACTTTTTCGGCGTTTTAACGCCACGGCCCAAGTTGGCGTTTTCTAAGGTAAAATGAAAGTTCATAGACTTTCATTTTACCTTTGACATCTAACTCGGGGTTTTGGAGCGTTGCGTTTCAACGCTCCCAGGAGCTTTTTCAGGGCTGTTTACAGCCGAAGTTGGCTGTTGGCGTGTCAATGATAGTCAATGGAAAACGCCAACTTCAGCGTTTTCAAAGCGTTTTCAAAGCGTTTTACAGCTGACTTGTTCACTTATTTTTATAGAAAAAAAAAGACGTTTTCATATGAGCTGTAAAACGCTTTCAAAACGCTATGGATTGGCGTTAACCACTTGAGGACCGTGGGCTTTAACCCCCTTAAGGACCAGGCACTTTTTTTCCATTCAGACCACTGCAGCTTTCACGGTTTATTGCTCGCTCATACAACCTACCACCTAAATGAATTTTACCTCCTTTTCTTGTCACTAATAAAGCTTTCTTTTGGTGCTATTTGATTGCTGCTGCGATTTTTACTCTTTATTATATTCATCAAAAAAGACATGAATTTTGGCAAAAAAATGATTTTTTTAACTTTCTGTGCTGACATTTTTCAAATAAAGTAAAATTTCTGTATACATGCAGCGCGAAAAATGTGGACAAACATGTTTTTGATGAAAAAAAAACCCATTCAGCCTATATTTATTGGTTTGGGTAAAAGTTATAGCATTTACAAACTATGGTGCAAAAAGTGAATTTTCCCATTTTCAAGCATCTATGACTTTTCTTACCCCCTGTCATGTTTCATGAGGGGCTAGAATTCCAGGATAGTATAAATACCCCCCAAATGACCCCATTTTGGAAAGAAGACATCCCAAAGTATTCACTGAGAGGCATAGTGAGTTCATAGAAGATATTATTTTTTGACAAAGAAAAAAAAAAAAGTTTCCATTTCTTCTAACTTGCGACAAAAAAAAAATGAAATCTGCCACGGACTCACCATGCCCCTCTCTGAATACCTTGAAGTGTCTACTTTCCAAAATGCGGTCATTTGTGGGGTGTGTTTACTGTCCTGGCATTTTGAGGGGTGCCTAATTGTAAGCACCCCTGTAAAGCCTAAAGGAGCTCATTGGACTTTGGACCCCTTAGCGCAGTTAGGCTGCAAAAAAAGTGCCACACATGTGGTATTGCCGTACTCAGGAGAAGTAGTACAATGTGTTTTGAGGTGTATTTTTACACATACCCATGCTGGGTGGGAGAAATATCTCTGTAAATGACAATTTCTTCATTTTTTTTACACACAATTGTCCATTTACAGAGAGATTTCTCCCACCCAGCATGGGTATGTGCAAAAATAGTACACCCCAAAACACATTGTACTACTTCTCCCGAGTACAGCGATACCACATGTGTGGCACTTTTTTGCACCCTAACTGTGCTAAGGGGCCCAAAGTCCAATGAGTACCTTTAGGATTTCACAGGTCATTTTGCGGAATTTGATTTCCAGACTATTCCTCACGGTTTAGGGCCCCTAAAATGCCAGGGCAGTATAGAAACCCTGCAAATGACCCCATTTTAGAAAGAAGACACCCAAAGGTATTCCGTTAGGAGTATGGTAAGTTCATAGAAGATTTTATTTTTTGTCACAAGTTAGCGGAAATTGATTTGCATTGTTTTTTTTCACAAAGTGTCACTTTCCGCTAACTTGTGACAAAAAATAAAATCTTCTATGAACTCACCATAGTCCTAACAGAATACCTTGGGGTGTCTTCTTTCTAAAATGGGGTCATTTGTGGGGTTCCTATACTGCCCTGGCATTTTAGGGGCCCTAAACCATGAGGAGTAGTCTGGAAATCAAATGCTGCAAAATGACCTGTGAAATCCTAAAGGTACTCATTGGACTTTGGGCCCCTTAGCACAGTTAGGGTGCAAAAAAGTGCCACACATGTGGTATCACCGTACTTGGGAGAAGTAGTATAATGTGTTTTGGGGTGTATTTTTACACATACCCATGCTGGGTGGGAGAAAACTCTCTGTAAATGACAATCTTTTGATTTTTTTTACACACAATTGTCCATTTACAGAGATATTTCTCCCACCCAGCATGGGTATGTGTAAAAATACACCACAGAACACATTGTACTACTTCTCCCGAGTACAGCGATACCACATGTGTGGCACTTTTTTGCACCCTAACTGCGCTAAGGGGCCCAAAGTCCAATGAGTACCTTTAGGATTTCACAGGTCATTTTTGTTTCACGACTACTCCTCACGGTTTAGGGCCCCTAAAATGCCAGGGCAGTATAAGAACCCCACTAATGACCCCATTTTAGAAAGAAGACACCCCAAGGTATTCCGTTATGAGTATGGTGAGTTCATAGAAGATTTTAATTTTGTCACAAGTTAGCGGAAATTGATTTTAATTGTTTTTTTTTCACAAAGTGTCATTTTCCGCTAACTTGTGACAAAAAATAAAATCTTCTATGAACTCACCATACTCCTAACAGAATACCTTTGGGTGTCTTCTTTCTAGAATGGGGTCATTTGTGGGGTTCCTATACTGCCCTGGCATTTTAGGGGCCCTAAACCGTGAGGAGTAGTCTTGAAACCAACAATGTCGCAAAATGACCTGTGAAATCCTAAAGGTACTCATTGGACTTTGGGCCCCTTAGCGCACTTAGGGTGTAAAAAAGTGCCACACATGTGGTACCGCCGTACTCAGGAGAAGTAGTATAATGTGTTTTGTGGTGTATTTTTACACATACCCATGCTGGGTGGGAGAAATCTCTCTGTAAATGACAATCTTTTGATTTTTTTTACACACAATTGTCCATTTACAGAGAGATTTCTCCCACCCAGCATGGGTATGTGTAAAAATACACCCCAAAACACATTATACTACTTCTCCTGAGTACGGCAATACCACATGTGTGACACTTTTTTGCAGCCTAGGTGCGCTAAGGAGCCCAACGTCCTATTCACAGGTCATTTTGAGGCATTTGTTTTGAAGACTACTCCTCACGGTTTAGGGCCCCTAAAATGCCAGGGCAGTATAGAAACCCCACAAGTGACCCCATTTTAGAAAGAAGACACCCCAAGGTATTCCGTTAGGAGTATGGTGAGTTCATAGAAGATTTTATTTTTTGTCACAAGTTAGTGAAAAATGACACTTTGTGAAAAAAAAACAATAAAAATCAATTTCCGCTAACTTTTGACAAAAATAAAATCTTCTATGAACTCGTCATACACCTAACAGAATACCTTGGGGTATCTTTTTTTTCTAAAATGGGGTCACTTGTGGGGTTCCTATACCGCCCTGGCATTTTACGGGCCCAAAACCGTGAGTAGTCTGGAAACCAAATGTCTCAAAATGACTGTTCAGGGGTATAAGCATCTGAAAATTTTGATGGCAGGTGGTCTATGAGGGGGCGAATTTTGTGGAACCGGTCATAAGCAGGGTGGCCTTTTAGATGACAGGTTGTATTGGGCCTGATCTGATGGATAGGAGTGCTAGGGGGTGACAGGATGTGATTGATGGGTGTCTCAGGGGGTGGTTAGAGGGGAAAATAGATGCAATCAATGCACTGGGGAGGTGAACGGAAGGGGGTCTGAGGGGGATCTGAGGGTTTGGCCGAGTGATCAGGAGCCCACACGGGGCAAATTAGGGCCTGATCTGATGGGTAGGTGTGCTAGGGGGGGACAGGAGGTGATTAATGGGTGTCTCAAGGTGTGATTAGAGGGGGGAATAGATGCAAGCAATGCACTGGCGAGGTGATCAGGGCTGGGGTCTGAGGGCGTTCTGAGGGTATGGGCGGGTGATTGAGTGCCCTCGCGGCAGATAGGGGTCTAATCTGATGGGTAGCAGTGACAGGGGGTGATTGATGGGTAATTAGTGGGTGTTTGGAGGAGAGAACAGATGTAAACACTGCATTTGGGAGGTGATCTGATGTCGGATCTGCGGGCGATCTATTGGTGTGGGTGGGTGATCAGATTGCCCGCAAGGGGCAGGTTAGGGGCTGATTGATGGGTGGCAGTGACAGGGGGTGATTGATGGGTGGCAGTGACAGGGGGTGATTGATGGGTGATTGACAGGTGATCAGTGGGTTATTACAGGGAAGGACAGATGTAAATAATGCACTGGCGAATTGATAAGGGGGGGTCTGAGGGCAATCTGAGCATGTAGGCGGGTGATTGGGTGCCCGCAAGGGGCAGATTAGGGTCTGATCTGATGGGTAACAGTGACAGGTGGTGATAGGGGGTGATTGATGGGTAATTAGTGGGTGTTTAGAGGAGAGAATAGATGTAAACACTGCGCTTGGGTGGTGATCTGATGTCGGATCTGCGGGCGATCTATTGGTGTGGGTGGGTGATCAGATTGCCCGCAAGGGGCAGGTTAGGGGCTGATTGATGGGTGGCAGTGACAGGGGGTGATTGATGGGTGGCAGTGACAGGGGGTGATTGATGGGTGATTGACAGGTGATTGACAGGTGATCAGTGGGTTATTACAGGGAAGGACAGATTTAAATAATGCCCTGGCGAATTGATAAGGGGGGGGGTGGTGTGAGGGCAATCTGAGCGTGTAGGCGGGTGATTGGGTGCCTGCAAGGGGCAGATTAGGGTCTGATCTGATGGGTAACAGTGACAGGTGGTGATAGGGGGTGATTGATGGGTGATTGATGGGTAATTAGTGGGTGTTTAGAGGAGAGAATAGATGTAAACACTGCGCTTGGGTGGGGATCTGATGTCGGATCTGCGGGCGATCTATTGGTGTGGGTGGGTGATCAGATTGCCCGCAAGGGGCAAGTTAGGGGCTGATTGATGGGTGGCAGTGACAGGGGGTGATTGATGGGTGATTGACAGGTGATTGACAGGTGATCAGGGGGGATAGATGCATACAGTACACGGGGGGGGGGGGGTCTGGGGAGAATCTGAGGGGTGGGGGGGGGGGGGTGATCAGGAGGGGGCAGGGGGCAGGGGGGGGGGATAAAAAAAAATAGCGTTGACAGATTGTGACAGGGAGTGATTGATGGGTGATTAGGGGGGTGATTGGGTGCAAACAGGGGTCTGGGGGGTTGGCAGGGGGGGGTCTGAGGGGTGCTGTGGGCGATCTGGGGCAGGGGGGGGAAATCAATGTGCTTGGGTGCGACATAGGGTGGCTGCAGCCTGCCCTGGTGGTCCCTCGGACACTGGGACCACCAGGGCAGGAGGCAGCCTGTATAATACACTTTGTAAACATTACAAAGTGTATTATACACTTTGTATGCGGCGATCGTCGGGTTAACATCCCGCCGGCGCTTCCGTATGGCCGGCGGGATGTTGCGGCGGGTGAGCGGAGACAGGCGCCGGCGGAGGATCGCGTCACGGATGATGCGATCGCTCCGCCCATGCCCCTACAAGGACCGCCGCCATTTGTCAATACGGCGGTCCTTGCGGGGTCCACTTCCCGGCCGCCAATTGTCAATACGGCGGTCGGGAAGTGGTTAAGCAAAAGGCTGACTTTCATCCTTTTCTACCGCAGCCTCTAGTGTGAAAGAGCCCTTAAGAAAAGGCTAAACATCCACCTCTTTTCCTGAGCCTTTGAGACTGTATAATGCAGGTCACAGCGCTTTGAGTCCCCAGGGAGAAAAGCAATCTAAAAAATATTATTGTTATTGTTGTTGGTAATTTATTACCCATTGCCCAATAGTAGAATATTGGTAATTCCATCGATATTCTACTAGTGGCTTTCCCCGATGCCCAAATTACCATGGTCCTTTTTTAAATCTACGCCAATTCCAGGAAATATAATAAATAGGTAATTTCACCTGTGGCTTGCCGTGTCATGTTATAAAATATTTCTAAATACTTTATTTTAAAGTCGTTTCAAATAGTCATATGACCAGGCAGTTCCCCTTCTCCTGACCCCTTTAGCTTCAAGAGTGCATCCAGGCGTAATAGTTCAGCACTTATAATACCCTATGGTAGCGGGCCTGCCCTTGTATTTAAAGTGGGGAGGAAGGAAAAAGTAAAATTTTTACCTCAGTAGTTGGAAGCCTTTGGATGGTCTTGGATCCTCCAACAGCCCATAAATCCAGAGCTGGGTCCTTCTTTATCTTCTGGCTGCACTCCCAACCATGGATGAGCACTTCTGGAGCGGGCATGCATGAGTAAGGTCTGCACATACCCAGTGCATGAGTGTTTCTCTCTATTGGGCTTATAGCACCTTTAAAGGGACCCTGAACAGTAAAAATAAATGGAATCGCTACTTACCTGGGGCTTTCTCCATCCCACCAAAGGTCGGGAGGTCCCCCAGCATCCTCCTGGCTCCTCTCCCAGTCCCTCCGCCGCATACAGCACCGGCGACACCCGGGCCGGGTGTCGAGCTGCCGCTTCCGTATCTCGGTCAAATCGTGTCATCAGGAGCAAAGCTACATACACAAACTGGTTTGACCTCAACCGTGGTTGGCGATTAAGACTGCCTCAATCAAGAATTGGGAGTCAAACCAGCAAGTGTACAGCAGATGCATGATGTCTGCTAAAAACCTAGCATGCTGGATCTCCAATGCCTGAGCATTAATCTCATTACTCTCCCCACTCTTCTCTGTGAGAGTCCACTCTGTTGCACTCTGCTTGTTCTCCCTCCACCCCCACATAGCAACAGATGCGTTGCTAACCTGGAGGCTAATGACACATCTATGCAACGTTAGCAGTGCTCTTTCACCAAAGAGATTGTGTACCGATCCCTGCTAGGTGACAGAGTGCCCCCCAAATCCCCTGGTGTGTACGGGGCTTTAGGCTCCTGCTGGTCCTCAGTCATCCTCTTCTTCCCTTTGCAGATTGTGAAGATCTTTGAGATGTATCTTGCTGCTTGTGATAACAACTGCTATGGGAAGGCAAGAAGAGTCATTTTGATTGGAGGGACACGTACACACTCACTTTTCAGTATGACAGATGCCACAGAACATACTAGGAGATTTATTGAACACAGAGCACTGTTACCATAATTTCCACTACAGTGGCAATCAACCACTTGTGACTTGCTTGAACCGAAAAAGCGTTGGACTATTAGTTCTTCATGTGGACTTCTTCTTGTGGACTGTTTCCTACATACAATTATAAACAAACTGGCGAACACATACTTGAAACAAAGACCTGTGCTCTCTATTTGCTATGAAGGTCAACAGTATCAATCTCAGTGGGCCCTCAGAATGTGGTGATCAGGTTTGAATGTCAGTTAGCTACTGAAAACGCAATCTGTGTTTGAAAAATCAAACTTTATAATAATAATTTCTATACCAGCTGTACTAAGCTTATTAAAGTCTGCGGGTTAGAGTTTTGACTTATTGAATAATTATGGGAATATTTAAACTTTGCAATCTGTTTCCCCATTCCTTAAACACTTCAAACTTCATAGTGTTTCAAAAAAAAATTGGTAGAAGTTCATACAGTGCATGGTGGGAAACTGTTCACCTGACTCCCTTCCTGAAACTAGAGCCAGGCACCCCCCCCCCCCCCCCCAGGACTCTGACAGGTCCTCTTCCAATAGGCCTTAGTCTATGGAATGGGGGTCTGCAAATGGAGAAACCCCCCTCCCCAAAGCCATTGCTGGGTTCTACATCATCATCATGGCCTGCAATGCCCAGTGTAGGGGTGGGTTTAGGTGAACCTGCTGGATGAAGAGTTACCACTTTCATTCTAAAACATTAGAATTACAGATGATCAGTTCTCCTGAGCAAATTTTTATGCAAGAAGAATTGAGGGAGAAGGGCTTGATCAAATTGTGTTTTTCTGACTGGCTGTTTTCGATCATGTTTCACTACTGCTTCTTATGTAGGCTGATCCAATCTGAGAAGTGCTCCTCCATAAATATTTTCAGGAGGATCGATCATGTCTAACTGTGATGGCTAAGGTGTTCGGGAATGGGGTGATGGGTAATGGGGTGAGTGGCAGAAGGTATTCCTAAAGATCAGCCTTAAAGTGTACCTGAGGCAAAACCTGCAAGAAAAAACAGATTGTTACTTAGGTAGAGGGAAGCCTCCAGCTCCAGATAGACCAGAGGCTTCCTGTGTCATTATCTCCCCCCCCTCATAGCTGAGCATGGACCCCGACAAGAGCATGGACCCCAACAAGAGCTTGTCATATATCTTATTGTTGCCATGACCCTGCTATGTACATGCCCAAGCAGCTCCTTGCTACTGCGCAGGCCCGCCTATACACATGCATGCAGGGCCGGATTTCTGGGAAGGCCACAAAGGTCATGGCCTAGAGCGATAAAATTCAGCACGGAGCAGTACTTGGAGAGATAAGAGGTCACATGTCAAAGCAAATCACTTCTGCTTTGCTCTATTCTGCCTGAATTCCAGAGATCCCTGACTCTCTCACTGCAGAGTGTGCGTGGCGACAGTCAGCATCTGTTGTCATCTGAGGATCTTGTCCAGTATAATGAGTGGGGACATACAAGCTGCTGTGAGAAGAAAAATATATGGGCTCAAGTAGTAGAACTTTTGAGTTCAGATTAGTTTCTTTCTGCAAGCATTCAGGGACAGGAATTATCAGCTCTCCTCTCCCCCTGACTGATGTTTATTACTTGGTCAGAGCTGTTAAAGACCTGAGACCTGTTAACATGTATGGTTTGTTTTTCTTTCCTAGGGAATGACAGCAACATTCTCTGTGCTACAATTTAACTCTTTCCTGACATGTTTTAGAAGCAGCAAAGCATTGTACTGTGTTAGCCATCAGTGAAAGCAAGATGTTTTGAAACAGAATGACAACTGTATTACATTTATTTATATTTACAAAACAATGTATACATCTCCTGCTGACTGTATGTATAGCTGTGTTCCCTAACATCTTGTATACAGGAACAAAGTCTGAAGATGGCTCATTAGCCAAAGGCTCACTGTTTTCTTTTGGTTAGCAAATAAATATCATTCTATTACAAAACTTAAAAACTTCCTGCTAACTGATAAAGATCTGTCTTAATTTGCCCTAAGTGCTAAATTGTCACTGTGTAAAGTACACCTGAGCTTATGCTAGGTACACATGATGCAATTTTCTGAGAGATTTACTGTCAGATCGACTATTTCCAACATGTCCGATCTGCTATCCGATAGATTTTCTGAATGATTTTTTCATAGAAATGAATGGAAAATCGATTGAAAAATTGATCGGAAAGCAGATCAGACATATTGGAAATAATCGATTTGTCAGTAAATCTGTTAGAATTGCATTGTGTGTACCTAGCATTACACTACATCTATGCCAGCGTGTATAGTTTGGGATCCTTATACTTACCTGGTCTCTGGTTTGGATGGGCTTCTCTCCTTTGCGCTGCCCTGTCACCTATTTGTGGCTCTGACTGCAGCCAGTCGTACAGAGGACAAAGAAGCAGTGCATACTCTGTCCACTCGGGCTTCTTGTTATTTCACACTACTGTATGCATGTGGACAGCAGCCGAGGCTGGGAGTGTTATGGGTATGCATACTTGAAAAGTGCTGCTCATATATGAGCGTCATTTCTGAATTATGCATGCCCAGAACACAATCGGCTGCTGTGCATCCAGGCAGGATTGCAAAATTACATGGAGTGGCCAGAGCAAGCACTGCTTCTTTGTTGAATGGGGGGGGGGGGGGGGGCAAAGCAGTAAAACAGAGGGGAGCCCATTTAACCCAGTGATCACTAGTTAGAGTTGGACAGAATAGGGGTGGGAGGCGGTTGGTGACAGCCGGCCTAGGGCGCAGGAAAGTACAAATCCGGCCCTGCATGCATGCACAGTACGGCCATGCTCATGCATGAAGAGGAGCACGGCTGCGAGCAACCAAAGGTTCCCAGACAGCAGCGGTAGGGACTAGGAGGACACGGGAAGCCCCTGGGGGATCCAGGTATTACCTCGGGTTTACTTTAAAGTGGACCCAAATAAAAAATACAAGATTTCAGAAATAAAATCTATTTTCTAAATTATAATAATAAATAGCAGCCTTTTTTCAACTGCATGATGACAAATATAAAATATTTTACATTTATTGCAGTAACCCCTCCCTTCCTTTCATATTGCCGGGACAGAATCCGGCAAACTGGTTGAGGAGATAAAAAACAAAAACAAAACAGAGGCTGCTACTGATGATGTCACAGGGGAGGTGATCTCAGCTTGTGTGAGATTTTACATAGACAACGCCCCTGTGAGGGAGGGTAGCTGATGTTAAACAGACCCATGATCTGAAACCTCCTACTAAGCTCAGAAGTAATGGCTGCCACCTGTATAACCCTAGTTATGAAAAGAGAAGGGTGAAAAGCATGCACTAAAAATGCTCATAGGCTTGAAGGAGTGTTTATTTATCTTTGTATGTGTCAGAATGGTGCAACTGAATATTTTGAATTAAAAAAATGTTTGGTTTGGGTCCGCTTTAAGTCAAGTACAGTCTGACTGGTCACTATGGGCAACAACAGCCCAAATCTACACTCCAGCATTTCTACCTGAGGATCCCCATCCACTGCCTGCAGTGGCAAAGTACCTTTGTAATCTCTGTCAATCAGATATCCCCTGATGATGAAATGGTTAATGGGCCCAGACCTCTTGTCTGTTGCCCAAGGCCTGAGCTGTGACTCCAGATAACCTGTCTTCCATCTACTGTAAAGACTCTGTCATCTGCAGGCCTGAGCTGTCATCTGCTACTTGTAAATCCTCTGTAGAAGAAAGAGGAGATGAAGTGTGTGAAGGGAATGTGAGGACACAGCTGAGCACAATGGCTGCCAGACTGCAGACAGTCACCTCTTACCTGCCCAGGAGCTGGTGTCATCTGTAGTACTGCCGCCTGCAAATATGACACGACTTTCAAAGAAAAGACAATCATGTTTTGATGACAAGGCTTCTGCTAAGAGCCCTGGTTAGCTAGCAAAGTACTTGTAAACCTGAAACCCTACAGGGTACTAGTTGAAAAGTTCATTCCTTCTTCCAGAGGCAGAAAATGGAGCTTCACTTTCCTCTGGATTTCTTTTTAGAGCTTTTTATACGGATGAAAAATGCAACAAGAGAGGTGAGACAGTATTGCTTCTATGGAAATGCCTGTGGTAGGGTAGTTGGAAACACTAACAGGAGACCCACTAGCAGCATTACCACAGATTATCTGCCATCAGCAGAGATGTGTGAAAATTCTGTTCTATGCCAAAATTCCATTTGGTAGGAAACATAAATATGCCGCAGGTATCCGGAATCCGGAGCTGCCGGTCCATCCGTCATCAGTTGTGTACACATATCAGCTGATTGGCAGGTCCTGATTCTGATTTCCCCGACAGATCTCTGTTTCCCGATCAAAGGAACTTTGCATAGAAGGTTCATTTTTCACCCATAACTAACCACCAGCATCCATCTATGCCGGAAATTTCAGGTTGAATCATTTAGTTCCTTCATGTTTTGGTTAATATATACTTGTCATGGGTGCGTAATGAAATAAGCGAATCATGCACTGGAATGTCATTTGTTACTAGCAGTTCTAAAGCTATGCCCTTAGCTCACATCAGTTGCCTGTGATAACAATATAGACATCCCACCATTATTGAGAGTTATTAAAATGACACTGAAGTGAAAAAAAACAACTCATGATATAATGAATTGGTTGTGTAGTATGGATAATTAATAGAACATTAGTAGCAAAGAAAAGTGTCATATTTTTATTTTCAGGTATATAGCTTTTTTTTTTATAACATTGCATCATTCTCTAATAATTGCACTTTCCACACTACACTCAGCATTTTAAATGAACTCACAGAGCAGGCTACTGACCCTTTGAACTTTTCTCTGCAGAAAAACTGTAAACAAAGAAGAAACAATGAGACACAGTTGAGATAAGTCCTTTAAAAGACAGTGCTGTACACAACTTTATAAAGTCGCAGAGCTCACAGAAGCTCTTTTGCATAGATGACAACTGAACCGATTAAAGCGCGTATGCGCAGTACTGTCACGCCGGCCACCATGATGACGCGAGGCGGCCGGCGTGGTGACGTCAGATGTGACGTATGAGGAAGAAGGAGCCCGACACTCAGGCCCGGTGTTGCTGGGTGCTGCCGGGCAGCCATTTCGGAGCGGGGCCTAGGAGAAGAGCCAGGACGCCGTGGTGGGACCTCCCGACCTACACTGGGCTGCAGAAGGAGCCCCAGGTGAGTACCAATTTCGTTTTTATTTTGAGGTCAGAGTCCTTTTAACTCTTCCTGTACTGGAAACAATATCTGTGCTGCTAATGTTCTATTTCTTGCAAATATGTAGAGGTCCACACTGCTTCGAAATTAATCTTAGTTTATTGAAGTAAAAAAGACATACAAGTTAAAAAGAACTGTAGGGCAAGACAGTCCACTGTTTCAGGCTCTTGCCTTTCTTCAAGTTGCCCAGTTCTGAAGACATAATTCAATTCACACACACACACATATATATATATATATATATATATATATATATATATATATATATATATATATATATATATATATATATATATATATATATTTTTATATATGTACACACACCACATCATCCAATCAGGAAAGAGATTTAAATGAGTGGACCTGATGGGAAACTGCTACTTACTATGCAGATCACACCCCCATGTCCACAAAGCATCTCCTATTGGTTAGCAAAGTCAGAAACTAGAAATCTTAAATTGACACATATAAATGTCGCGACTCGCTATACCAAACCACTTTGAATTACCAAATAGAAAATGACAAAAATAAATGGCCAAACAAACAATTAAGAGTCTGTATCATGGCGATCGCATATATCTAATCTCTTGCCGCTAGTAAACAAACAGAAGACGGCTGTCGACCACTCAGCATAAGCCACGTCAAATGAAGCGTTTTTACGCATGCCCGCCTATATCGCGTAAAAATGTACGCATCAAACAGTAAATCAGTAACATCACATAAAAACATTAATATGTACGCATCCTTGTAAGTAACATTTATGCACATAGGGGCCTAATACGCAAAAAATTGCGAAAAAGCATCATCACAGGCAATAAATGTTGTGTGGCCAATACCTAATTAGAAAAGGTAAAAACAAACAATAACCTAAGAAATTTCACGAACATAAAAAACGGCATTATATACAAACGGACAGAACAACTACCAATCAAAGCGTAGATCGTATTCACGATTAAGGCTAGTATTAACCGTGTCCAGTTCCCTAATCCATTTTGCCTCAACAGTTTACGTAAACGGTCTCCACCCTTAGTATCAATCGGGACGTGATCTATGACACAAACCCTGAGTTGGTCAACATTGTGTCTAAATGACGTAAAGTGTTCGGAAACAGCTTGTTCCATATTTTTTGTTTGAATTGTAGATTTGTGTGATGCCAGTCGGTCTTTTAATCTTTGTGTGGTTTGACCCACATAACATTTGCCACATGGGCATTTCAACAAATAGACGACCCAACTGGAATCACACGTAAATCTACCATTTATTTTGTATTTTTTACCACTCAGGGGATGTGAAAAAGAATCACCTTTGATTAGACTGTTACAAATGTGACAGATTAAACACTGGAAAGTCCCACACTGTTTTGGCAATGTACACTTAGTACTGATGTCAGAATGTACTAATTTGCTACATAAGGAAGGAGCTCTCCTGTAACAAAACATAGGTGGTCTATTAAACTCCCTAATATGGGGCAGTGAGTCACTCAATATACTCCAATTCTTTTTGATACATCGTTCAACCTGATCACTAATGGTATTGTAGGTGGAGACTAAAGGTCCGTACACACGCCGGACTGGAGGTGACGACGGACCCGTCGTTGCCTCCAGTCCGGCGTGTGTACGGACCTTATCGTTACTCTATCATTTTTGGTTCTATATTTGGGCCTACGTCTTTTGGTATCCAATTGTTCTTTCAACACATTCATAGGATAGCCCCTCTCTCTGAGACGTCCCACCATTTCTACCAATCTCTTCTCTTGAGTGTCCTCATTTTTCACAATGCGATTCATGCGTTTAAATTGACCACCCGGCATGTTACAGATCATGTGTCTACTGTCTAGGGTGAAAACTTATAAAATGTAAAACCGAGTTACGATCAGTCTCTTTTCTAAAGAGATCAGTGGTTAGTCCCCTCTGGTGTTTGAAAACTATAGGATCCAGATATGAGATGCAACAGGGATCAATGTTGATAGTCAATTTAATGTCGGGATTACTCAAATGCAGGGAGTCAAGATTAATTTCGAAGCAGTGCGGACCTCTACATATTAAGATCCTGTGATACTCGGGATACAATTTCTGCACACTTCACCAGATCTTCTGGTAACTAGCCAGAGAGTGCCGTCTCACGGCTATAAATACATAATGTTCTATTTCTTAGCAATACTACACATACAAATCATTATATCATAAGATTTTTTCACTTCAGATTCCCTTTAAGTTTATTTATGTTGCAGCACATTGCAGATGGAAGTGTTAAAAGGATAGTCTAGTCATATCTGTCACTGCCAATTTATCTCCATACAAACCATAGGACTCACCAGGGCGTGGCTGTGTCTTGTTTGTAGCAGTGGCAGCCCTTCTGAGGTGGGAAGGCTGTATAGTATGAATACCTGGCAGAGCCGGGACAAGGTCCACCAGCACCCAAGGCTGAGACAGCAAAGTGCGCCCCTCCATCCCTCCCACCCCAGCCGTCACACACTGATTTCTATTAGACTAAGAGGCGCACCAGGTCCCCCAACCCCCCCAACACCTTAATCTCTAGTTATCTGGCTTGCAGTCACTGTCATGTATCCACTTCCCTTATTTCTCTCTGCTTCAAACACAATATAGAAATGATAGCTGAGCTGAGTGCGCCCCTTCCTACACAGCGCCCTGAGGCTGGAGCCTCTCTCGCCTCTGCCTTGGCCCGGCCCTGATACCTGGCATAGGTTTCCTATCACCAAAACCTCCAAAGGCTTGCTTGCAGCCATAAGAAGAAGAGCATTGGAGATATCCATATCTAAAGACAACTTTACTTCATGTAGAGTATCCACTCCTTGGTGAAAAACAAAGTGTATCAAACTGTTTACAGTACGTGATGCTAAGCCTAACCTAGGACTGGAATCCACAATATACCTACGTAATTTACCATGACTATAGAGGAAGCACAACATCGGCCTCAATTCACTAAGATCATGCTGGATATAATAAGGCAAGAGAAAACTTACCAACACACGGTGAGAGAGTTATCTTATCTCTTCATTCCTTAAGTTACCTCCTCTGTAGTTAAGTTAACTCCTCTGTAGTTACGTTACCTCCTCTGTAATTTCGTTACCTCCTCTGTAGTTACGTCACCTCCTCTGTAGTTATTTTCACACGCAGTTAATTAACAGCCTGTCTTTAAAGCGGAATATAATCCTGCATTTCAACTTTGCTCTAAAACATTATTTACAGCATATTATATGCAAAAAGCATTTTTTTTTTTACTAGACCAGCATTGGAAGGGTTAAACACAGAGGTTTAAAGTTCAGTGGAGAGATATGCAGAAGTTCAGATTGTTACATTCTATTTAGTCAAATGTATCTATTGAGAAATGTTACACACTCTTTGGCTGTCCTCCAGCTCCTTCTCAGTGAGAGAGAGTGAGTCACATTCAACACTTAGATACATTTATGTAAACAAAATGTATCTATGTCAGCTTCGGATGCGTCTGCAGAAATCTCCAGGAATTTTAAAGCTCTGTGTAACCCTTCCAATGCTGGTTTAGTAAAAAAAAAATGCTGGTTGCATATAATATACTGTAAATAATGTTTTAAAGCAAAGTTGAAATGCAGGGTTATATTCCGCTTTCGTTAGAATTCTGGAGTTATTTTAAGGTTTGAAGAGTTAACTTAAAGAGACACTGTAACATCAAAAACATCCCCTGGGGGGTACTCACCTCGGGTGGGGGAAGCTTCGGGATCCTAATGAGGCTTCCCACGCCGTCCTCTGTCCCACGGAGGTCTTGCTGCAGCCCTCCGAACAGCCGCCGACAGACCCGACTGTCAATTTAATATTTACCTTTGCAGGCGCTGTGGCTGCTTTCGGCTCCGAAATAGACGGAAATACCCGATCTCAGTCGGGTCCGCTCTACTGCGCAGGCGCCGGAGACTTGCGCCTGCGCAGTAGAGCAGGCCCGACAGCGATCGGTTATTTCCGCCTACTTCGGAGCCGACAGCCGTCAGAGCGCCTGCGCAGGAGTCGGGAAGGTAAATATTGACGTCACCGCTGTACGGAGGGCTGCAGCGAGACCCCTGAGGGACGGAGGACGGCGTGGGAAGCCTCATTAGGATCCTGAGGCTTCCCCCACCCGAGGTGAGTACCCCCCAGGGGACGTTTTGACGTTACAGATTCTCTTTAAAGACAGAAGAGTAAACGTTAGGTTTGCCTGAGGTGAAATGTTTCCTGAATACTACATGCCTCGTCACCATGGTGATAACTATAGAAACGTTATTAAAGACAGAAGAAAAGCTTAGTGAACTGAGGCCCATGACATCATTAAGCCACTCCCTCAGATGCCAAATCTATACATGTGTAAATAGATGTGGCGCAGAGTAAGGGCGTATAGATGTACTGGCCTCCAAACATGAGCAAAAAAGATAAGTGGGTAAAGCTCAGTGCCCATCCTTGTGCATGGATGGGCACTGTACTTCTACCTTGGGGGTGGGCCACATGAGGCTAGGAGGAGCACACCAATGCATGCGTTGTCTATGGGCTGCATAAAACAATGCATAGCTCTGCATTTTCCAATCTGTGCTCATGCCACATATGTCTGTGATACGCATCTGAATCACACATAATGTATTTCAATAGAGGCGCAAAAGAAGTGAGTTTTACTGTATTTTTAAATGCATTTTTTGATGTGTTTTTTTCCAAAATAAACATAATACTGTATTTTCCTGTATATTGAAAAAAAAACGCAAATGCACCAAAAATGCATGAAAAACACTAATGCAAAACGCAATCACAAATGCATACAAAAATGCACAGAAAAATGCAGAAACGCACAATGCAGAAAACTGTGGTTTTCAGCACAGCCAAGTGTACTTCCAGCCTGAGAGGTGATGTGTGACAAAATGGGTATTCTGAATGTATTAAGTTCTACTCTACGTCATTACGGTTCCTTTTTGACTTGGTGTTTAATTGC
Source organism: Hyperolius riggenbachi (assembly GCF_040937935.1). Lineage (NCBI taxonomy): Eukaryota > Metazoa > Chordata > Amphibia > Anura > Hyperoliidae > Hyperolius > Hyperolius riggenbachi. The sequence goes on from NC_090655.1 coordinate 105,953,744, forward strand.
TTATATTGATGTGCAGTGGAGTGTATATAGTGTCTTAAATTGTGGCCCTGATAAATAATGCAATATTCTTGCTTTATTGATTTAAAACGTGTTTTAAAGCCGCAAGTAAAACAGTTTTTATATCCAATTAACAGTACGTAATTTTACATAAATTATGCTGTTGTGATCACAATCGCAATTGTTTCTTCTGTACAGTGATTGCATTATGATCCGTCTGGTGTACGATGCTTTTGCGGAAAGAAAATGGCCGGGAAAATAATTTGAATTGCTGAAAATAGTTATAGGAGGCCAATCACAGAAAAAATGCAGCAGGCATGAGGTTTGCGCGGTTTCCATCAGTAAAGTGAGTACCTAGCACTCTCATTGGAAAATAACTGCCTGCGTACTAAAGCCTGGACCACTCGTGAGACTTTTGTCACCTGTAAAAATCATTTTGGGATAGACTTTTGTAATGATCACTCCTGATCAAACAGTATGCTGCTTTATGGAGAGATGTGTGGAACAGATTTGTGAGCAGCACCAAGCTGCAGGAACATCTCTGTACAGGGTGGCACACAAAAGATTGGCCTTGCTGCCTATGATGAGCGTGTGTATACAGGCAGGCAGATGCTGGCCAGCTCGACCCCATGTGTCTCTTACTCAATGCCTGCTTTTTGTGTCCTCCCTGGCTGTATTTGCTGCTGCAGCTGCATGAGTGACTTTTTTTGTGCAATATCTGTAGCTCCTACAGAACAAAAGAGACATCACATGAAGCAATCTGTCCTGGGCAATTGTTTTGCATATGCACAGTTAGTTAAGACTGTAACGGCATTTGCACAGAAAGCTCCCAGCTACAGAAAAGTGATTGGGGTATGCAGGGCCGGTCTTAGGTTTCACAGCGCCCTGAGCGTAACCAGATTTTCGTGCCCCTACATTCATCCTCTTCGCGCGTGCGCATGCACACACACACGCACAGGTGCAAGATCCCCTTTCGTATATGTAGACAGATTTCCCCCTTTAGTATATATAGGCAGGCCCCCCTTTTAGTGTATATAGGCAGATCCCCCCCTTAATATATATGTAGGCAGCTCACCCTCTAGTGTATATAGGCAGATCCCCTTTTAGTGTATGTAGGCAGATCCCCCCCTTTAGTGTATGTATGCAGATCCCTCTTTAGTATATATAGGCAGATCCCACCCTTTAGTGTATGTAGGCAGATCCCCCTTTAGTACATATAGGCAAATCTCCCTTCTAGTGTATATAGGCAGATCTCCCCTTTAGTATATATAGGCAGATCCCCCTTTAGTATATATAGGCAGATCCCCCCTTTAGTGTATACAGGCAGATCCCCCGTTTAGTATATATAAACAGATCCCCCTTTTAGTGTATATACCTAGGCAGATAAATAGTGTATAGTGTACAAGCAGATCCCCCTGCCTCCCTACCGGGAGGCAGTTGGGGAATTTTACTTTTCTGCTTGTAGCTGGGGACAGAAGATGGACAGGAGTCAGGAGAGACAAGCAGGCCTCTCTCTGATTAGTGCGCAGCTCAGATATCGCCTGTGAGCAAGGGCGCCACTACTGGCATGCACGGCTCACACAGACTCAGCAAGAGGCAGCATCAGGTTCCTGGAGTCTTCGCCCCCATCACCCCCAGTGGCACCGGGGGCGGAGCTGCCCCTCACAGCAGCCACAGACAGAGCCGCAGCCAACAGGTAGAAATGCGGCCAGGGCCAGTTGAATGCAAATCACGTGCTCCCCCCTCAGGGCCGAATTTAAGCCAAGGCCACATAGGCCATGGCCTAGGGCAGTGCTGTCCATCTGGCGGCCTGCGATGCCAAGCCTTCTGCTGCGGACCCCTGCTGTGGCAGTGTTAGCCCCCGAGCTGAGGGGACTTTAAAAAAAAAAATCCTTTCCTGCATGTAAGTCCCCCGAGGCGGCTGCTATAATGTGAATTTACAGCCCCCCCTCCGCTCCCCCGATGCTGCTGCTGCCGCCGCCGCACTCAGTATCTGCAGCCGATCTGACTGCATTTTGTGGGAGAATCTGCAGCCGATCTGACTACATTTTGTGGGAGAATCTGCGGCCGATCTGACTGATCTGACTGCATTTTGTGGGCGAATCTGCGGCCGATCTGACTGCATTTTGTGGGCGAATCTGTGGCCGATCTGACTGCATTTCGTGGGCGAATTTGCGGCCGAGCTGACTGCATTTTGTGGGCGAATCTGCGGCCGAGCTGACTGCATTTCGTGAGCGAATCTGCGGCCGAGCTGACTGCATTTTGTGGACGAATCTGCGGCTGATCTGACTGCATTTTGTGGGCGAATCTGCGGCCGATCTGACTGCATTTTGTGGGCGAATCTGCGGCCCATCTGACTGCATTTCGTGGGTGAATCTGCGGCCGAGCTGACTGCATTTTGTGGGAGAATCTGCAGCCGATCTGACTACATTTTGTGGGAGAATCTGCGGCCGATCTGACTGATCTGACTGCATTTTGTGGGGCTGTATATATTACATTGTAGCAGCCGATCTGACTGCATTTTGAGGGCGAATCTGCAGCCGATCTGACTGCATTTTGTCGGCGAATCTGCAGCCGATCTGACTGCATTTTGTGGGAGAATCTGCAGCCGATCTGACTACATTTTGTGGGAGAATCTGCGGCCGATCTGACTGATCTAACTGCATTTTGTGGGCGAATCTGCGGCCGATCTGACTGCATTTTGTGGGCGAATCTGTGGCCAATCTGACTGCATTTCGTGGGCGAATTTGCGGCCGAGCTGACTGCATTTCGTGGGCGAATCTGCGGCCGAGCTGACTGCATTTCGTGAGTGAATCTGCGGCCGAGCTGACTGCATTTCGTGGGCGAATCTGCGGCCGAGCTGACTGCATTTTGTGGGCGAATCTGCGGCTGATCTGACTGCATTTTGTGGGCGAATCTGCGGCCGATCTGACTGCATTTTGTGGGCGAATCTGCGGCCCATCTGACTGTATTTCGTGGGTGAATCTGCCGCCGAGCTGACTGCATTTCGTGGGCGAATCTGCGGCCGAGCTGACTGCATTTAGTGGGCGAATCTGCGGCCGAGCTGACTGCATTTCGTGGGCGAATTTGCGGCCGAGCTGACTGCATTTTGTGGGTGAATCTGCAGCCGATCTGACTGCATTTTGAGGGCGAATCTGCGGCCGATCTGACTGCATTTTGTGGGTGAATCTGCGGCCGAGCTGACTGCATTTCGTGGGTGAATCTGCGGCCGAGCTGACTGCATTTCATGGGCGAATCTGCGGCCGAGCTGACTGCATTTTGTAGGCGAATCTGCAGCCGATCTGACTGCATTTTGAGGGCGAATCTGCGGCCGATCTGACTGCATTTTGTGGGTGAATCTGCGGCCTCTCTGACTGCATTTTGTGGGCGAATCTGCGGCCCATCTGACTGCATTTTGTGGGCGAATCTGCGGCCGAGCTGACTGCATTTTGTGGGCGAATCTGCGGCCGAGCTGACTGCATTTCGTGGGCGAATCTGCGGCCGAGCTGACTGCATTTCGTGGGCGAATCTGCGGCCGATCTGACTGCATTTTGTGGGCGAATCTGTGGCCGATCTGACTGCACATTGTGTTGGCGAATCTGCGGCCGATCTGACTGCATTTTGCCAATCTGACTGCATTTTGTGGGAAAATTTGAGGCCAATCTGACTGCATTTGGCCAAATATGCGGCCAATCTGACTGCATTTGGCCAATCTGACTGCAGTTTGTGGGCAAATCTGCGGCCAATCTGATTGCATTTGGTGTATAAATCTGCAGCCAATCTGGTTGTACTTTGTGGGGAATATATCACTCTAATTGCATTTTGTGGAGAAATCTTCTGCTAGATTTATTCCATGTGGTCTGGAAAAACACCGGCCCTCCGTGCCCGCGAAGTTGGACAGCACTGGCCTAGGGCATCACAGGATCGAGGGGTGGGTGGCCAGCAGGCTATACTAGGGAAGGGACACCTGGCTACCTATACTGGAAGGAGGGTGGCCATTTTTAAGTAGCGCTGTTCATTTCCTTGCTATGTAACTTTACATAGAGTGGGAAGGTCATCTGGCTTCTTATACTGGTGAAAGGGGGGGGGGGGGTCATCAGGCTATCTAAACTGGAGGAGGGGGGAATGGTTATCTGGCTACCTATACTGGAAGTGTGAAGGAAAGGGTCATCTGGCTGTCTATAATAGAGGGAAGGGTCAACTGGCTACTTATACTGGAGGGAGGGGGAAGGGTCATCTGGATACCTAAATTAGAGAGGGGAGGGGACATCTGGTTACCTATACTGAAGGAGGGCGGCTACTGACAGTGGCCTTGGGCGGTAAAGAGTGCAAATCCGGCCCTGGCTCCCCTGGAAGCCTGCACCCTGAGCGACAGCTCCAGTCGCTCAGGTCAAAGGCCGACCATGTGGGTTTGCTCGTGGCTCACAAACCGGCTTTATCATGTCTCCACTGTAGCACAATGGGGGGGTCTGGACTGACATTTTGGAGAGCGTAATATGAAGTGGTAGGCAATATCAGGCAAAGGCAGTCACTATTTAAATGATACCAGTTCATATCAGAATCCCATAAAGCTATACCATCAAGCAAACCTGTTCAGAGAAGTCCAAATGGACCATTGATCCCAAATGTTTGTTAGAAAGGTCAAAGCTGAGTTTTTCCATTTAATATATAGCCTGGATACTGCAATCAGGAAGGGTCTGGGGGAGGAGGGGACCTCCAGCTTTTGGCCAAAAAGGCCTGAGCTGCATTGCAGACATGACTGATGAAAGTATTCTGAGGTATGGTGGATGCAGGAACAGGTCTGTGGAAAAGGGCCCACAAAAGGTCGCTGGTGCACAGTAAGTAGGCATAGCTTTAAGGAGGAGCTGTCAGCCATACTATCTCAGAAAAAAACAACATATACAGTATAAGTAGATAAATATTTGCTCTATTTACAGAACATATGTATTGCACTGTCATGTTTTGATTTTAGTGATTTTTGTACAGTACAAAAAGAGAAAATTCTTCTTAGCATTTCCCATTTTAACTGTGGCTGTTTTAAAGCCAATCCTGATGTAATTTCCTCCCTTACGTTCCTCTGCCTGATTGTGTATGCATTGCCCACCCTTCACTAGAAAGCGCATTGTCTCAGCATGAGAAATATTGGCCGATCAGAGAGGAACAGATGTGTGCGAGGGAAAAAAAGGAGGGAAAGAGGCTTCAGCCAATCAGGCTGCATTAGTTAAGTCTGAGAGGAAAGTGGAGAAGCAAAAAAGGACAACCCAGCATGCCCTGCAACTTCCTTTGTGTGTATCAAATTTTGTGTGTACCAAATAAGAGTCAGTTAACCACTTGAGGACCACAGTCTTTTCGCCCCTTAAAGAGAACCCGAGGTGGGTTTGAAGAATATTATCTGCATACAGAGGCTGGATCTGCCTATACAGCCCAGCCTCTGTTGCTATCCCAAACCCCTCTAAGGTCCCCCTGCACTCTGCAATCCCTCATAAATCACAGCCACGCTGCTGACAAACAGCTTGTCAGAGCTGGCTGTGTTTATCTCTATAGTGTCAGTCTGCTGCTCTCCCCGCCTCCTGCAGAACTCCAGTCCCCGCCTGCATCCCTTCCCTCCCTGCTGATTGGAGGGAAGGGACGGGGGCAGGGACCGGAGCTATGCAGGAGGCGGGGGAGCAGCTGAGACTGACACTACAGATGTAAACACAGCCTCACAGCACGGCTGTGATTTATGAGGGATTGCAGAGTGCAGGGGGACCTTAGTGGGGTTTGGGATAGCAACAGAGGCTGGGCTGTATAGGCAGATCCAGCCTCTGTATGCAGATAACATTCTTTAAGCACATCTCGGGCTCTCTTTAAGGACCAGAGCCTTTTTTTCCATTCAGACCACTGCAGCTTTATTGCTCGCTCATACAACCTACTACCTAAATGAATTTTACCTCCTTTTCTTGTCACTAATACAGCTTTCTTTTGGTGCTATTTGATTGCTGCTGCTGCGAGTTTTAGTTTTTATTATATTCATCAAAAAAGACATGAATTTTGTCAAAAAAATGACTTTTTTAACTTTCTGTGCTGACATTTTTCAAATAAAGTAAAATTTCCTATACATTTGAGCGTGAAAGTTATTCTGCTACATGTCTTTGATAAAAAAAAAAACATTCAGTGTATATTTATTGGATTGGGTAAAAGTTATAGTGTTTACAAACTATGGTGCCAAAAGTGAATTTTCCCATTTGGAAGCATCTCTGACTTTTCTGACCACCTGTCATGTTTCTTGAGGTGCTAAAATTCCAGGATAGTATAAATACCCCCCAAATGACCCCATTTTGGAAAGAATACATCCCAAAGTATTCAGTGAGAGGCATGGTGAGTTCATAGAAGATTTTATTTTTTGTCACAAGTTAGCGGAAAATGACACTTTATGACAAAAAAAAAAGTTTCCATTTCTTCTAACTTGCGACAAAAAAAAAAAATGAAATCTGCCACGGACTCACTATGCTCCTCTCTGAATACCTTGAAGTGTCTACTTTCCAAAATGGGGTCATTTGTGGGGTGTGTTCACTGTCCTGGCATTTTGGGGGGTGCCTAATTTTAAGCACGCCTGTAAAGCCTAAAGATGCTCATTGGACTTTGGGCCCCTTAGCACAGTTAGGCTGCAAAAAAGTGCCACACATGTGGTATTGCCGTACTCAGGAGAAGTAGTATAATATGTTTTGGGGTGTATTTTTACACATACCCATGCTGGGTGGGAGACACAATTGTCTATTTACAGAGATATTTCTCCCACTCAGCATGGGTATGTGTGAAGATACACCACAAAACACATTATACTACTTCTCCTGAGTACGGCGATACTACATGTGTGGCACTTTTTTGCACCCTAACTGCGCTAAGGGGACCAAAGTCCAATGAGTACCTTTAGGATTTCACAGGTCATTTGGTTTCAAGACTACTCCTCACGGTTTAGGGCCCCTAAAATGCCAGGGCAGTATAGGAACCCCACAAATGACCCCATTTTAGAAAGAAGACAACCCGAGGTATTCCGTTAGGAGTACGGTGAGTTCATAGAAGATTTTTTTTTTTGTCACAAGTTAGCGGAAATTGATTTTAATTGTTTTTTTTTCACAAAGTGTCATTTTCCGCTAACTTGTGACAAAAAATAAAATCTTCTATGAACTCACCATACTCCTAACGGAATACCTTTGGGTGTCTTCTTTCTAAAATGGGGTCATTTGTGGGGTTCCTATACTGCCCTGGCATTTAAGGGGCCCTAAACCGCGAGGAGTAGTCTTGAAACCAAAAGTCGCAAAATGACCTGTGAAATCCTAAAGGTACTCATTGGACTTTGGGCCCCTTCGCGCACTTAGGGTGCAAAAAAGTGCCACACATGGGGTACCGCCGTACTCAGGAGAAGTAGTATAATGAGTTTTGTGGTGTATTTTTACACATACAGATGCTGGGTGGGAGAAATATTTCTGTAAATGACAATTATTTGTTTTTTTTTACACACAATTATCCATGTACAGAGAGATTTCTCCCACCCAGCATGGGTATGTATAAAAATACACCTCAAAACACATTATACTACTTCTTCTGAGTATGGCGATACCACATGTGTGACACTTTTTTGCAACCTAGGTGCGCTAAGGGGCCTAACGTCCTATTCACAGGTCATTTTGAGGCATTTGGATTCTAGACTACTCACACGGTTTAGGGCCCCTAAAATGCCAGGGCAGTATAGGAACCCCACAAATGACCTCATTTTAGAAAGAAGACACCCCAAGGTATTCTGTTAGGTGTATGGTGAGTTCATAGAAGATTTTATTTTTTGTCACAAGTTAGTGAAAAATGACACTTTGTGAAAAAAACAATAAAAATCAATTTCCGCTAACTGTTGACAAAAAATAAAATCTTCTATGAACTCGTCATACACCTAACAGAATACCTTGGGGTGTCTTTTTTCTAAAATGGGGTCACTTGTGGGGTTCCTATACTGCCCTGGCATTTTAGGGGCCCAAAACCGTGAGTAGTCTGGAAACCAAATTTCTCAAAATGACTGTTCAGGGGTATAAGCATCTGCAAATTTTGATGACAGGTGGTCTATGAGGGGGCAAATTTTGTGGAACCGGTCATAAGCAGGGTGGCCTCTTAGATGACAGGTTGTATTGGGCCTGATATGATGGATAGGAGTGCTAGGGGGGTGACAGGAGGTGATTGATGGGTGTCTCAGGGGGTGGTTAGAGGGGAAAATAGATGCAATCAATGCACTGGGGAGGTGATCGGAAGGGGGTCTGAGGGGGATCTGAGGGTTTGGTCGAGTGATCAGGAGCCCACACGGGGCAAATTAGGGCCTGATCTGATGGGTAGGTGTGCTAGGGGGTGACAGGTGGTGACAGGAGGTGATTGATGGGTGTCTCAAGGTGTGATTAGAGGGGGGAAATAGATGCAAGCAATGCACTGGCGAGGTGATCAGGGCTGGGGTCTGAGGGCGTTCTGAGGGTGATTGGGTGCCCTAGGGGCAGATTAGGGTCTAATCTGATAGGTAACAGTGACAGGTGGTGGTAGGGGGTGGTTGATGGGTGATTGATGGGTAATTAGTGGGTGTTTAGGGTAGAGAACAGATGTAAACACTGCACTTGGGAGGTGATCTGATGTCGGATCTGCGGGCGATCTATTGGTGTGGGTGGGTGATATGATTGCCCGCAAGGGGCAGGTTAGGGGCTGATTGATGGGTGGCAGTGACAGGGGCTTATTGATGGGTGGCAGTGACAGGGGGTGATTGATGGGTGATTGATAGGTGATTGACAGGTGATCAGTGGGTTATTACAGGGAAGAACAGATGAAAATAATGCACTGGCAATTGGCAAATTGATAAGGGGGGGTCTGAGGGCAATCTGAGCTTGTGGGCGGGTGATTGGGTGCCCGCAAGGGGCAGATTAGGGTCTAATCTGATGGGTAACAGTGACAGGAGGTGATAGGGGGTGATTGATGGGTAATTAGTGGGTGTTTAGGGTAGAGAACAGATGTAAACACTACACTTGGGAGGTGATCTGATGTCGGATCTGCGGGCGATCTATTGGTGTGGGTGGGTGATCAGATTGCCCGCAAGGGGCAGGTTAGGGGCTGATTGATGGGTGGCAGTGACAGGGGGTGATTGATGGGTGGCAGTGACAGGGAGTGATTGATGGGTGATTGATAGGTGATTGAAAGGTGATCAGTGGGTTATTACAGGGAAAAACAGATGTAAATAATCCACTGGCGAATTGATAAGGGGGGGTCTGAGGGCAATCTAAGCGTGTGGGCGGGTGATTGGGTGCCCGCAAGGGGCAGATTAGGGTCTAATCTGATGGGTAACAGTGACAGGAGGTGATAGGGGGTGATTGATGGGTAATTAGTGGGTGTTTAGGGTAGAGAACAGATGTAAACACTACACTTGGGAGGTGATCTGATGTCAGATCTGCGGGCGATCTATTGGTGTGGGTGGGTGATATGATTGCCCGCAAGGGGCAGGTTAGGGGCTGATTGATGGGTGGCAGTGACAGGGGCTTATTGATGGGTGGCAGTGACAGGGGGTGATTGATGGGTGATTGATAGGTGATTGACAGGTAATCAGTGGGTTATTACAGGGAAGAACAGATGAAAATAATGCACTGGCAATTGGCAAATTGATAAGGGGGGGTCTGAGGGCAATCTGAGCTTGTGGGCGGGTGATTGGGTGCCCGCAAGGGGCAGATTAGGGTCTAATCTGATGGGTAACAGTGACAGGAGGTGATAGGGGGTGATTGATGGGTAATTAGTGGGTGTTTAGGGTAGAGAACAGATGTAAACACTACACTTTGGAAGTGATCTGATGTCGGATCTGCGGGCGATCTATTGGTGTGGGTGGGTGATCAGATTGCCCGCAAGGGGCAGGTTAGGGGCTGATTGATGGGTGGCAGTGACAGGGGGTGATTGATGGGTGGCAGTGACAGGGAGTGATTGATGGGTGATTGATAGGTGATTGAAAGGTGATCAGTGGGTTATTACAGGGAAAAACAGATGTAAATAATCCACTGGCGAATTGATAAGGGGGGGTCTGAGGGCAATCTAAGCGTGTGGGCGGGTGATTGGGTGCCCGCAAGGGGCAGATTAGGGTCTAATCTGATGGGTAACAGTGACAGGAGGTGATAGGGGGTGATTGATGGGTAATTAGTGGGTGTTTAGGGTAGAGAACAGATGTAAACACTACACTTGGGAGGTGATCTGATGTCAGATCTGCGGGCGATCTATTGGTGTGGGTGGGTGATATGATTGCCCGCAAGGGGCAGGTTAGGGGCTGATTGATGGGTGGCAGTGACAGGGGCTTATTGATGGGTGGCAGTGACAGGGGGTGATTGATGGGTGATTGATAGGTGATTGACAGGTGATCAGTGGGTTATTACAGGGAAGAACAGATGAAAATAATGCACTGGCAATTGGCAAATTGATAAGGGGGGGTCTGAGGGCAATCTGAGCTTGTGGGCGGGTGATTGGGTGCCCGCAAGGGGCAGATTAGGGTCTAATCTGATGGGTAACAGTGACAGGAGGTGATAGGGGGTGATTGATGGGTAATTAGTGGGTGTTTAGGGTAGAGAACAGATGTAAACACTACACTTGGGAGGTGATCTGATGTCGGATCTGCGGGCGATCTATTGGTGTGGGTGGGTGATCAGATTGCCCGCAAGGGGCAGGTTAGGGGCTGATTGATGGGTGGCAGTGACAGGGGGTGATTGATGGGTGGCAGTGACAGGGAGTGATTGATGGGTGATTGATAGGTGATTGAAAGGTGATCAGTGGGTTATTACAGGGAAAAACAGATGTAAATAATCCACTGGCGAATTGATAAGGGGGGGGTCTGAGGGCAATCTAAGCGTGTGGGCAGGTGATTGGGTGCCCGCAAGGGGCAGATTAGGGTCTAATCTGATGGGTAACAGTGACAGGTGGTGATAGGGGGTGATTGATTAGTGATTGATGGGTAATTAGTGGGTGTTTAGAGGAGAGAACAGATGTAAACACTGCACTTGGGAGGTGATCTGATGTCGGATCTGCAGGCGATCTATTGGTGTGGGTTGGTGATCAGATTGCCCGCAAGGGGCAGGTTAGGGGCTGATTGATGGGTGGCAGTGACAGG